>NC_087216.1:75861556-75880928 GCF_015104395.2 Macrobrachium nipponense | reverse complement strand
TAGTAAACGTGGAATTTCACATTACACAAAAATAATAATAATGACGCACAATTTACCATCTATAACTCACAAACACAACCAAATGCCACAGACAAGTCACAGACACAACCAAAATTCAGACACAACCAAGGAAAAGTCAGAGACACAACCTGCAGTCAGAGAGAGACAACAAAAACTCAAAACACAATCAAAAAAAAAGTCAGAGAGACAACCAAAATTCAGACACAGCCAAAAAAAGTCAAAGACAAAACCTGCAGTCAGAGAGACAACCTAAACAATTCAGACATAACCAAAATTCAGACACAACCAAAAAAGTCAAAGACACAACCAGAAGTCAGTGAGACAACCAAATTTCAGACACAACCAAAAACACTTTTGAAACAGGATCTAGAAATGGCTGTTGCAACATATCTCCTTAAATGTAAAAAAAAAAAAAAAAAAATCTCAGTTTAGCCTGTCTGATGTCCATGCATCCGCTGTTCATTAATTCAACATGGATCAAATACTAAACTGCTAATTAACCCAAGCCCAATAATATATTCGACTTTATGATCCATTCGCTTTGTTCTTGTTCCCAATGCAAATCGACTCCAAGGGTCACTAATCAATTATGGATGCCTTCCATCAACAGCTGACGCGGCCTTAATTCAATCACTCACGTTGAGACATATTCTATCAATACTGCAATTGAAAAAACTAATTTAATTAACAGACTGCAAACATTAATCTGTACTTTATCTTTCCCTAATTCGTAAACCAATCATCTTCGTGTGGTTACCTATTCAGAATGAATTCGTTTCTAATTCATTCATCAATGCATCCACTTCATATACTTTCATTGATAATCCGTCGTTAATTCGATTCCTTATATAGTCCCACAATCAATTCATCATTAGCCCATTCCATTATGCATCAACTTCTTGTATGAATAAGGCATTGTTAATTCATCATCAATTCATTCCATTGTGTATCAACATCATGAAGCAACAATCCATTCCACTGTGTATCAACATCACGTATCAACAGTCCATTCCCTTGTGTATCAACATCAGGTTCAACAATCCATTCCCTTGTGTATCAACATTACGTGTCAACAATCCATTAACGCTGTGTATCAACATCACGTGTGAAAACAATCCATTCCGTTGTGTATCAACATCACGTATCAACATTCCATTCCCTTGTGTATCAAACATCACGTGTCAACAACCCATTACGCTGTGTATCAACATCACGTGTGAAACATCCATTGCCGTTGTGGATCAACATCACGTATCAACAGTCCATTCCGTTGTGTATCAACATCACGTGTCAACAATCCATTCCCTTGTGTATCAACATCACGTATCAACAATCCATTCCGTTGTGTATCAACATCACGTATCAACAATCCATTCCGTTGTGTATCAACATCACGTATCAACAATCCATTCCCTTGTGTATCAACATCACGTGTCAACAATCCATTCCCTTGTGTATCAACATCGCGTGTCTACAATCCATTCCGTTGTGTATCAATCACGTGTCAACAATCCATTCCGCTGTGTATCAACATCACGTATCAACAATCCATTCCCTTGTGTATCAACATCACATGTCAACAATCCATTTCGTTGTGTATCAACATCACGTGTCAACAATCCATTCTGCTGTGTATCAACAATCCATTTCTTGTGTATCAACATCACGTATCAACAATCCATTCCCTTGTGTATCAACATCACGTATCAACAATCCATTCCGTTGTGTATCAACATCACGTATCAACAATCCATTCCGTTGTGTATCAACCTCACGTATCAACAATCCATTCCGCTGTGTATCAACATCACGTATCAACAATCCATTCGGCTGTGTATCAACATCACGTATCAACAATCCATTCCGCTGTCTATCAAATCATGTATCAACAATCCATTCCATTGTGTATCAACATCACGTGTCAACAATCCACTGAAGAATCTGCATTAATCCACTAATAAACCCACTGCCACTTCAATATTAATCCTACGGTATCCCATATATCAGCAAATGTCAAAAAGGGCCTTGGGAAACAGATAAAGTTTGTTAACAAACAGACTTATTAATATTCCCTGTCACAGTTGCGTGACCTTTGTCCTTTGTCACTCCTGGTTCCTGATTCTCTACCCCTGAATTAAACGACGTCGGGAGGGGACGGGGAGAGAGGGAGTAGGGGGAGTAGGGGTGTGAAGAAATGTTTCCATGACAGGTTGTAGGAACAAAGAGGGTCTACTCAATGGATTGGGACTGATGTAATGCTGCGAGTTTGAAGAGGGTTAATGTCTACACACACCCACACACACATACATATTTATACATTCAATGAAAAGCATCATGCCCAAACGAGCTACAATATTACATTCTATGCCTTTGTGAGACTTAGTCTTCTTAAGCCTTAACAAATACCAAAAGACCCTTCCCTGAAATAGCAATGTCACTTCCAGGAAATCTATCCTGCCATCAGTTGTGATACGGATGGAATTACACGAGACGTTTGTCATGAAACCACGCCTCCAGGAAACCGCTACAAATGTGGTATCAATCTTTCCTTTTGACAGAGAATGCCAGGTCCTGACAGAGACCAGCAACAAAGCAGAGGCTATTCCAGGGGCGCTGGAAGGCTCTTCAGTTATAACCCAGTGCGAGGAGGAACTAAATCCAAAAACCTATTCCCGGGGCGTTGGAACACTATTCAGTTACAACTCAGTAAGAGGACACAAAGGCTTATTCCAGGGGGGCTGGAACACTATTCAGTTACAACCCAGTGATGGGAACGAAAAACTATTCCAGGGGCGCTGGAAGACTATTTATTTCCAGGTTGTTGGAAGACTATTTAGTTACAACTCTGTGAGAGGACCCTAAGTTTATTCCATGGATGTTGGAGACTATTCCATGGGGCGCTGCAAAATAACTATTCAGTTACAACTCAGGCGAGAGGACCAAAGGCTTATTCCAGGGCGCTGGAAGACTATTATTCCATTCCAAGGGACCTGGAAGACTATTTATTCCTGGGTGCTGGAAGACTATTTAATCCAGGGGACCTGGAGGACTATTTATTCCAAGGTGCTGGAAGGCTATCCAGCTATAACCCAGTGGTGGAAACGAAAGGCTTATTCAAGGGGAGCTGGAAGACCGTTTATTCTAGGGGACCTGGAAGACTGTTTATTCCAAGGGACCTGGAAGAATATTTATTCCAGGTGCTGGAAGAATATTCAATCATAACCCAATGATGGGAACGAAAGGCTTATTCCAGGGGCGCTGGAAGACTATTTATTCCAGGGACCTGGAAGACTATCTATTCCAGAGTACTGGAAGACTATTCAGTCATAACCCAGTGATGGGAACGAATGTCTTATTCCAGGGGTGCTGGAAGACTATTTATTCCAGGGGCGCAAGGACCTTAATCCAGGGGCGCTGGAAGACTCGTCAGTTACGATTCAGAGATCGACCCCAAAGGCCGCCAGTTCCAGGGCCTCTGGAAAGCAGTCAGCATTTATAACATCTGGAAAGATACTGGGATACTTGTCATTTCCAAGCCTTCGCTTTCTGCTGTCAAGACACCCCCTTTCAGTTACGACTCCTGGAGGGCGCTGTCATTTCCACGAGGTCTCGCCTCTCTGCTCCTGAGGCTGCAGGAGACTGGAAAGGCAACTGGAAGCGGTAGCGTGCGTTGAGAAGAGGAAAACTAAATTGGATTCCGAGTGAGGTGTCTGCAACAGTCCTTGAGGCCTTCCAGTTCCAACCGATGGCATTATGTTCTCAAGTTCTTCTATTGCTTCTGTCGTTTTAAAGTTGTGGTCTTATCTTTTGATAAATCTTTATCATCTTTCCACTGTGTTTTTGTATCATCTATCATTTCTATTTTTGGCGCCAATAAAAAAGGAAAGTCGCTGAACAGACCAATGAGAATGAAAGCCATTGAACAAGTACAAAAAATTAGTCACTGAACAAGGCAATAGAAAATGACAGATTGAACGGGCTAATAAACAATGAAAGTCACTGAACAAGCCAATAGAAGATGAAAGTCTCTGAACAGACCAATAAAGAATGAAAGTCACTGAACGGATCAGTAAGAAATGAAAGCCATTGAACAGGTAAAAAAATTAGTCACTGAACAAACAACAGAAAATGAATGTCTCTGAACCAACTAATCAAAAAAAATAAAGAAAGTCATTGAACAGACTAATAAAAGATGAAAGTCTTGACAAAGGAAAATGTTAAGAAGTACAAATAAAAGGAATGAAAGGGGTTCCAACCAGCGTCCTTGGCAAGTAACGCTGCAAAAGAACCTTAAGTAACGCCTACAGCACACCCCATGAGGAGCACTGACGGCACTACCCACCCCCTACAGGGGTGTTTTATCTAGAAGGTTAAAACTGACTGATTCAATTTTCATTTGAAACAATAATGATTAAAAGACCAAACAATCTCTGGAAAACATTCTAGATCGCTGAGAAATCTTCGAGAAGACTGGAAAACCTTCCAGAGGCCTGGAAAACCTTCCAAATCGCAGAGAAATCTTCCAAACGACTGGAAAACCTTCCAGATACCTACGAAACCTTCCAGATCGCTGAGAAATCTTCCTGACGACTGGAAAACCTTCCAGATCGCAGAGAAATCTTCCAGACGACTGTAAAAACTTTTGGATGCATGGAAAACCTTTCAGATCGCTGGAGAACTTTCCAGGTAGCTGGAAAACAACCTTCTAGATGGCTGGAAAATCTTTATTAGATTGTCTAATAAACCCTTCCAGTTAATGAAAACTGGAAAATCTTTTAGATTGTTAAAAACCCTCCAGTTAAATGGAAAACCTTCTAGAATGCTGGAAAACGTTCCAAATCTCTGGAAAACGTTCCAGATCTCTTGACAAATATTCCTGATCTCAGGAAAACGTTCCAGATAGCTAGAAAACGTTTCCAGATTCCTCTTGGAAAACTTTCCAGAGCTCTTGACAAAAGTCCCGCAGATCTCTGGAAAAACCTTCGAGATCACTGGGAAATGTTCTACATGGCGAATAAAACTTTCCAGATCTGGCGAAAAACGTTTCACATGACTGGAAACTTTCAAGATTGCTGGAAAACGTTCCAGGTGGCGAAAAAAATTCCAAATCGTTGGAAAACCTTACAGATGACTGGAAAACCTTCCAGATCTCTGTAATAACTTCCAGATCGCTGTAAAACGTTCCAAATGGCTGGAAATCTTTCCAGATCCCTTGGCAAAAATCCCACATCTCTGGAAAACCTTCCATATCGCTGGAAAACGTTCCAGATGGCGAGAAAACTTTCCAGATCGCTGGTAAATCTTCCAGATGACTGGAAAAATCATCCACATCGCTGGAAAAACCTTCCAGATCCCTGAAACATATTCCAGATCAACAAGTGGACGACGAAGCCTGGATTAACGTAAATGATGAGATCCAGTTTTCCAGTCGTGAGATTTGGCTCAATCAAAAGACCTCTGGAAGAGTCGGGATTGAAAGGTTCTTAGACCTGGACGTGATTGCTGAGGAAAATAGGATTAAAGGAGAGATAAATGTATATGAGAGAGAGAGAGAGAGAGAGTTAGAGAGGAGAGAGAGGACCTTACCTTACAGACCTTACATTTCGTTCGGGTTGCCCCAGGTCCCTCAGTGTGAGGCGCCTCTAATGTCTACCAGAGAGTTGTTAGTACATCTTCCGGTATATTTTGCATCTTCCAATCTTGGATGGTCTGGGATGCAGTTTAGATATTTGTCGAGCTTATTCTTAAACACATCTACGCTCACTCCTGATATATTCCTCAGATGAGCTGGCAACGCATTGAATAGACGCTGCATTATCGATGCTGGTGCGTAGTGGATTAATGTCCTGTGTGCTTTCCTTATTTTTCCTGGTATAGTTTTGGGCACTATTAATCTACTCTGCTTGCTCTTTCTGATATTTTTAGATTCCATGATATTTTCTGTTTTATTCCTTCTATACTGTTTCCATGCCTGAATTATCATGTAGCGTTCTCTTCTCCTTTCTAGACTATATAATTTTAAGGATTTGTAGTCTTTCCCTCAGTAGTCTAGGTCCTTAACTTCTTCTATTCTAGCTGTAAAGGACCTTTGTACACTCTCTATTTGTGCAATATCCTTTTGATAGTGTGGGTACCATATCATATTGCAATATTCAAGTGACTACGAACATATGTTTTATAAAGCATAATCATGTGTTTCAGCTTTTCTTGTTTGAAGTGCCGTAACAACATTCCCATTTTGCCTTACATTTTGCCAACAGAATTGCTATTTGATCATTGCATAACATGTTCCTATTCATCATCACACCAAGGTCTTTAACTGCTTCCTTATTTGTGATTGTCTCATTATTAGGTCCCTATATGCATATAGCTTTCCTTCTCTGTCTCCATAATTTATTGATTCAAATTTATCAGAGTTAAATACCATCCTATTTACCTCTGCCCAATCATATACTTTGTTAAGGTCTCTTTGTAGAGCGTTCCTATCTTCATCACAAGTAATTTCTCTACTTATTCTTGTGTCATCAGCGAAACTACTCAACTACCGAATCCTTAACATTACTGTCTATGTCTTCAATCATAATAAACAAACAATATTGCAGCTAGCACCGTACCTTGTGGCACACCGGATATTACCTTGGTTTCATCCGATTTCTCATCGTTTGCAATAACTATCTGTTTTCTGTTGTGTAAAAATTCTTTTAACCATCTTCCTACTTTATCTACGATATTGTGTTTTCTAATTTTCTTTGCTAATATTTATGGTCTACTTTGTCAAAAGCTTTTGCAAAAGTCTAGAAATAAACCACATCTGTTTCATTTCCGCTTTTCATATTTTTGAATATGTTCTCACGGTGGACTAACATTTGGGTTTGTGTACTTTTTCCGGGTACGAAACCGTGTTGTCCTATATTAAACAAATTATTTTTTATTAAATGTTCATAATATTTTTCTTCATTACCCTTTCATACACTTTCATAATATGTGATGTTAGACCTCACATGGCCTATAATTACTTGCCTCTAGTCTTGATCCACTTTTGAAAGTAGGGGTGATATAGCTAATTTGTGCTCATCATAAATCTTGCCTGTATCTACACTTTGTCTTAATAATATTGCAAGTGGCTTTGCGATAGAATGAACTACTTTCTTTAACAAAATAGCAGGGACTCCATCCGGCCCTGCAGCAGCTCCATTTTTAATTTCATTAATTGCCTGCACAATATCAGCTTCATTAATTTCTATGTCAGCTAAATATTCACTATTTTCTTCCCTTACTTCTATATCATTATCTTCATTATCTATTCTAGGGTGAATTCTCTCTTATATCGTTCTGCCAGTATGTTGCAAATTTCCTTTTTTTTCTTATTCGTTAATCTCCCTTCAATTCTCAGAGGCCTATTTCTATTCTTCTTTTATTCATCTTCTTCGCATATGAGTATAATAGTTTGGGGTTTTGCTTGATATTTAATAGGGTTTTTTCTTCCAAGTCCCGTTTTTCATTTTCTTTTGATTGTATAATCTTTTGTTTTGTTTCTGCATTTTCTATCTTACTTTTTTAGTTCTATAACTTTCCATGCATTTTTTTCTTTTGCAAGACCTTTTTTCCACTTTTCTGATTTTCTGGAACAAAGATCCTTCTGTCTCTTGGTATGCATGAATGATGTTTACTTTTCTTCTTCGGTATATATTTTTCCACTATTTTCTCCAATATTTTATATAATATCTCCGTATTTACCCTTATGTCATCACTTACGAAAATGTTATCCCAATCTTTGTTTAATTCTTCTCATTAATTTCTGACCATTTTATATTTTTACTGTAGAAGTTGTATTTCCCATATCCTTCCACTTTTTCATTTCTTGCTTATGCTCTATTTTCACTTGCTTTGGAATGAACTGTTTTAATTCTATGACATTATGGTCTGAAATACTCGCATTATAAACTATTATTTCTTTAACATAATTCATCTCGTTCACAAATACTAGGTCTAAAGTATTTCCTTTCTTGTTGGCAGGTGATTTATTTGTTTGAATGTTGTATTCTAGTAGCATATCTAATAGCTTTTCAAATGCCTCTTTATCATCTGCACTACTATTACTCTCTTTTTTTATATGTATAAGTACAAACCACAATCTCCTATTCGTTCTTTTCCATTCTACGAAAGGAAAGTTGAAGTCAACCAGATAGGAGAATAGTCCAGTCCTTGTGATTTCTACATATATCATCCAATTTTTTCCAATTTAATTAAGTCAAACTCTTTAGTATTAGGAGGTCTATATATTACTATGTTCATCAATTTTTCAGATTCAAATTCTACCTGCTATTAGTTCACATTCTGAGTTACTATATTTCTCATATATTTTTTCCTTGTTTTTTTGTCTTTCCCATATATTGCGGTTCCCCCTTGATTCCTATTTTTTCTATCTGATCTATAAGTTTGGAACCCTTTTATTTGATCATCATTCCCAGTCTCTTGGAATACCAGGTTTCACTTATATTCATTATATCTATTTTCTTTTCATTTTGGGTTAGTTCTTCTAAGTACTCTCTCTATTTTTTGAGTTACTCGTAACTAAACCCTGCGCATTCATCACTATGATGGTTTGCGTGTTTTTCTCCTTCATTTAATATTGGTAGTAATAAGGATTTTCCCATGTCTCTTTCCTGTTCTGACATTAAAAAATCCAACTTTTCCATAATATTTGATCTTCCTTCATCATAATTATTCATTTTGTGTCTGAATCTGCAATTTTCTCCGTTTCTGCAATATCCTCTTGCATATAAATACATTTATTATCTCTTGAGTAGAATTTCGGAGCTGATGCTTTGAAATTTTTTTGCTGACACCTCTGCATATCTCATTGTGGTTTGCTTTTCTCTTTTACCTGATCTTGATTTCTCTCTTTATTTGTTTCTTTCTTATTTTGGATTTTATTAACTTGGTTGGTTATTTATTTGATTATGATTCATGGCTACAGGGTGCATATATTTGCATTTTTTGTCGAACTTACATCCTTTTCCTTCTTTTAGGTTTTTACATATTTTTGGATGCAGATCTCTGCAATCATCCCCATATCCATCTAAGTATGCACATTTACCATATATTTCATAGTTTTGACATATTAGGATGTTTGTAGTAACATCTTTCTCCAAATCTGCAATTCCAATCTCTTCAAAAGTTGCAGATTTTGTCTTTCTTGTCTATTTTTTCCTCTTTCCCGTCATTGTGTAGATCTGGGTAGAGCCTCTTCGGGATTTGCTTTTCTGTTGTCATATCGTAATTTATTTCTTCGTAGGTATGCTGCTTTATTGCCTCATATGTAGTATCAATGAGTATCTCTGCATCCATACTTTTATCTTGGTTCTTTGTTTTCCTTATTTTTTCTGTCATTTCATTTTTGTTTACTTCTCTTCCGTTTTCCTCTTCTTCTTTTTCTTCTTCTTCTTCCTCTTCCTCTTCTTCTTCATCCTCAACTATTTGTACATTCAATCTTGATTTAATAACATTGTCTATCCATGATAGACATGTTGAACAAAAAAATTCTTGTATCTTTTCTCAAATCTTGTATTACCTCAGCACACTGTGGATGGGCTCGGAATGTTGCATGCAGCACATTTTCTGATTAGGTTTTGTGGATTGACTATGACTATACCAACCTTACACAGTTTGCATGCTTTTGGCATTCTTTTCCTAATGCATCAATTAGGATATTCACAAGATTCACCTTATTCATTTTCTTTGTCGGAATATGTTGGTTTATGTATATTTTCTTTATGAGTCTCTTGACCACTTGGATTTTATGGAACTTCTTCAATTATTTTCAAGATGTTTTCATTAGATTTGTTCCAGTTTGAAGGATTATATCCTTCTAATATATCTATGAATGCCTTTTGTACTTTTTTGGTTAGGACTGTTGCTGATTTCATAGATGAGAAATGCCAGTTCCCTTCCTGCTACCTCATCGTATTGCGAATCTGCTAAACACGCCAAATTACGCCACCTCTTCCCGCAGTTGGAACTTACTGCCATCTTGTTCTGATTTATAGTATTACACTTGATGAAAAACTAACTTAGAAGAGCTCTTTCCTACTATTTTCACACTAATCTTATCACCGATAGTTCACGAACACTTCTAGATATTTCTCAAATTCTAGTCGTATGTTAAACTTGTGATATCTGTTGATTAATCTGACTTCACGCGGGTACGTCTCACCAAGCAAGAGAGAGAGAGAGAGAGAGAGAGAGGGGGGGGGGAGTATTATGAGACAGAGAGAGAGAGAGAGAGAGCGAGTATTATGAAAGAGCGAGAGAGAGATGTACGTATCATGAGAGACGAGTATTATGAGAGAGAGAGAGAGAGAGAGAGAGAGAGAGAGAGAGAGGAGTATTGTGAGACAGAGAGAGAGAGGCGAGTATTATCAGAGAGAAAGAGAGCGAGACAAGTATTGTGAGAGAGAGATGAGTATTGTATATGAGAGAGAGAGGGAGAGAGAGAGAGAGAGAGAGAGAGAGAGAGAAAGTGAGAGAGAGACAGAGAGAGAGGCATCCTCTCTTGAGCATTCATTCATCATCAGACTCTGTTCTCTAGAGCTTGTACCCTTAGTAGGCATCATCCTTTGTAAGAACAATGCATACAGATAATGCCATTAATTTCCAGCCTACGAGCAATAAATGATAGTAGCAGCGGCTGTTGTAGCTATTGTTATTGGGGAGAGAGAGAGAGAGAGAGAGAGAGAGAGAGAGAGAGAGAGAGAGTCAAATATCAATAGCCTATCCCCGTAGACTTTATACTACGGCTGTTCACCCTGCCCTTAAATGGAAGGGCTTTGTCATCGAGATGGAATTCTGTTGGGAGCTGCTGAATTTCCCATCGAGCAACAACAGGAACTGATTTAAACTCGGCCTAAAGATACAACTTTGAGGATAGGAAGTCTCTGCGAAGCTTATAGACTTCCTTTTTCGAAGAGTTCTTAAAAAAGTATAACTATCTATAGTAGAGTAATATAGTAGATTCACATCAACCGTGCAATTGATGTCTAGGCCAGTCCCTTACGACGCTCCTGATTGGCTGTTGATAAGCCAATCACAGGGCTGGAAACTCTCCTCAGTCTCTCTCGAGAGTTTACATGGGTAGGGTCTAAGTTCCACTTCTCCTGAGAGATACTTTTGAAAGACGTATCCCTCAGGAGAGGTGGAAGATAGATCCTACCCATGTGAACTCTCTAGAGAGACTGAGGAGAGTTTCCAGCCCCGTGATTGGCTTATCGACAGCCAATCAGGAGCGTCGTAAGGGACTGGCCTAGACGCCAAATGCACGGTTGATATGAATGTACTATAACCTCAACACAGTGCCCTCTTAACTGCTCGAATCCTTACGCACTTTCTGGATGAGCTTGTCACTGCCTTACTTAGATCGAGATGCAAGATTGTGCAGTGATTCTGGTGTCACATTATTGCACAGTGGCCTAATTAGGGTTTGTTGTGACGAAGCGTATATGTATCCAGAAAGCCCGAAGAATTTGAGAAGCTGAGGGAAGTTGTGGCTACTACAATTGCAGACTTATCTGGGACAAAGTGAGCAGTGGATTCATTAATTCTGTTTTATGTATAATATATATATATATATATATATATATATATATATATATATATATATATATATATATATATATATATATATATATTTTACACACACAGATATATATATAATATATATATAGATATATATATATATATATATATATATATATATATATATAATATATATATATATATATATATATATATAAATGCATAGGTTAGGATTTTTACCCAACCTAGTAGAATGTATTAACAAGACCAGGGGTTGCGTGTGGGGGGGGGCCGGTTGTGGCCGTCCCGTACCCCCCTTCAGAAAGATAATATAATATGGAAGTAAATATAATAAGTTAAATGTTATCCAAGAAATTGTTATGGATCAGAAAGGCATGTAAAAGTGAATATAGAAAAAAAGGGAGAAAAAATGCATGTGTAATTTGGAATGTCTCAAATGTAAAAATGTAATACCATCAATTTTCACATCATTGACAGAAAGGTCTCGAAACGTCCTAAAACCTCCTTCTAATCCCACCCCTTAGGAGACTTTCAGGACCCTGCCCTCAATTGTAACGTAATATTGTAAGATATATAAGACAACATTATGAAGTGAGAACAAGTCAGTGCACATATTAAACAATACTATGATAAATGGAACTGAAATAAAAGCTTGAAATAAAATTACACGATTACAAAAGAAATGAGGAAAAGGAATATATGTAACAATGCAGGAATCCCTCCAAAACCTCCTATTGCAATGTAGGGTTAATAATGCAACATGATTGGTTAAATACATGTACCCTCCCACAAAACACCCATCATTTATCTCTTTAGGAAGTTTGTGTCTGAAACAAAAGCTGCCTTATATCACGGCGCATGCGTAGTAGGGTTCGGCATCGTAATAGCAGTAGTAATAAGTGGATTTCGGCTATGTAACGGCTCCATTGCCGGTTATTTATCACTTTTACTTCGTTTCAAATGTCATAAATAAGAGGAAATAACACAATAACACTGCAAAACCTTCCCTCAAGTGTTTCACCCCGTAGGATAAAAGCCGGCCGAAAAAATATTACTTTAAATTCTTGTTCAGGAGGTAAAACAGTATAGAAAAACGTCAACTGGCATAGACTAGTTCGCCGCGGTATAAGGGCTTAGACCTGCCATTTAAATTTAGCCTGGGGTAAAGGGGGTGTCACAGGTGGGGCGAAGCAAACCCCTCCCCCTCCCCCCCCCCCCCCCCCCCCCCCACCCGCGGTAGGTAAGGAAGGAGCTAGGTAGGACACTCCTTTTAGGTTAGGTTAGGTAGGATGGTTAGGTTAGTTGGTGTTCTGGTGATTGGAGTAGGTCTAGGGTCTGTGACCAGTATCTTCTAGGTTAGGTTAGGGGAGTTTGTTAGCTTACCTGGTTTAGTTTAGGGATAGGTTTAGGGTTTGTGGCGAAAGATTAAGGCCTGTGGTATGCTTAACTGCTTAAGCAGTTAAGCATACCATTTTTTTTATGGGAAATATCATTTTACCCCACCCAAAACCCTGGTTCCCACCTGGTTTCCCCCATAATTGTTGGAATTATGTAGGGTCTTTCTGAACTGAAATCTGTGCTTTTACAACTGTTCATTACAACATAACATGAAACAAAAACAATAAAAACACTGTTACAAACACTGATTTTTCTGGAAAAACTCGTTGTTTCAACTCCAATTACATAGTAAATCTCTAAATCGGATGGTTTGCGGTCAAAATAAACGTTAAATCCGCTACACTATTTCTGATGCAACAAATATATTTTTATTCCAGTTTTCCCATAATGGTCGAAACTGTAATTTTACCAAAATCAGTTCGCAGGTTAAAACCAATGAAACCAAATTGCAGTGAAGCTGAGAAAAACCCACCAGTAAAAACAATCAGGAAGGGGGGGGGGGGGAAATCAAGTAATACTTTGGTCATTCTAATTACGCCCTTGGTGATTAATCTGACAAAAAAAATTAGTTTAAAAACACCGTTTAAAAACCGTTAAAAAACACCGTTTAAAAAGTAATATATATATATATATATATATATATATATATATATAGATATATCTAATTATATATATATATATATATATATATATATATATATTTAAAAAACTATTTAAAAAAACAGAGATTACCTTTTTTCATGTGAGCTATGACGTATATGGAGAGAGAGAGAGAGAGAGAGAGAGAGGGAGAGAGAGCTCATAGTTCACAAAGATAATAGCTAATTTCTGAAGATCTCTCTCTCTCTCTCTCTCTCTCTCTCTCTCTCTCTCTCTCTCTCTCTCTCTGTACCTCATAGCTCACATGAAAAAAGCTAATCTCTGAATTCTCTTTCAACTCTTCTCATCTGTTCCTCGAAGTCGGGAATCTCTCTCTCTCATCCCTCTCCTCTCGTCTCTTTCTCTCCTCCTCTCTCTCTCTCTCTCTCTCTTCCATATACGTCATACCTCACATGAAAAAAGCTAATCTCTGAATTCTCTCTCTCTCTTCTCTCTCTCTCTCTCTCTCTCTCTCTCTCTCTCTCTCTCTCCCCAAAGTAAATCATAGACATACGCTGATAAGTTGTGACTACATTCGTTTAAAAATAAAATACACATCACCACAAAATGAACAAATAAGAAAAGATTATGAATAGATTCCATTAAGAAGCAGAGAAAGAGTAAAAAAATTCTCGTCAATTCTCAATTCAAAATCATCCAAGTTTATTTTCGGTGGTCTCATAATTGACCTCTCATTGGGACCATCTGGCGGACCCTATTTGTTCGTCAGTTGCAGTTTATTCTTCTGAACGGTTTATTTATTCTTCTGGGAAATTACTTCTCTAAAGGATATTTATGTATTCAGTTTATCTTGATGGCTTTTTATGTACTTATTTATTTTTTTTTTTTCCTGTGAAAGAAAACTATCTTTTTTTTTATTTGTCCGCACTTTTTTCTTGTCCGCACTTTTTACTGTCCACACTTTTTTCTTGTCCGCACTTTTTTCTTGTCCGCACTTTTTACTGTCCACACTCTTTTCTGTCCGCACTTTTTCTGTCCGCCTTCAGATCACAAAACTTACTGAGGCTAGAGGGCTGCAAATTGGTATGTAAATCACCCACCCTCCAATCACCAAACATACCAAATTGCAGCCCTCTAGCCTAGGTAGTTTTTAGTTTTTATCTTATGTAAGGTTAAAGGTAGCCATAATCGTGCGTCTGGCACCGCAACAACAACGCAGGCCACCACGCCCGGCAGACCTATATTTATAGCTCACCCATAAATACCTTGAGAGGGATAATGTCATCTGTCCGTCTAAATCGGTGCACTGTAGGCAAAACTTGAAAGTTTCTTTGCAGCGTCCCTTCCTAAGGCCCCCTAGCTGATGCATAAGTTTCATTCCTTTTAATGTACCTCCGTTCATATTCTCTTTCGTCAATCTTACTATCCTCAACCCTCTCCCAATGATTGTTTCATAGTGGAATTGTAAAGGGTTTTCCTCCTGTTGCAATCAATTTTACTCTCCTTCGCTTTCAGCGCTGAGTGACCTCTAAGATTCCAGCGCTTGGCCTTTGGCCTAAATCTTTGATATTCCAGTTACAATTCCGAAATTAGTACTGGAATACGGGAATGCACCCTCACCTCACCTACGGTCCGAACTCTCAGTAGTCTCGTCCTACGAAGAAAGAATATTTCAACTTTATTTAATTTCCTTTCTTTTCAAAATCATACTTTATCCAAAACATCAAATACCAAAACGCATCAGAATCCATCCATCCAAGCATCGGATCCATTAGGTCGAAAAAATTTATGTTAAATGTTTCGGCGATTAAAACTATTTTGACCGCAAAAAAAAATATTACATGTTGATGACGTTCTAATGGACGCAGAAATATCCTTCTAATTGATCCTGACCGAATGTCACTGGCGTCTGTTATGCAAGTCTGCAACGCTGTAGGCAGAGTGACTTGCTTTTATATATGTAATTTGTGGAGCGATGATACGTATGTTATTTTATTCTATTTTTTTAAATAAATGATGTCTACAAACCTCCATCATATTTCTTAAATTATCACCGTATGTCCTGGATGTGTATTGCGAAGAGAGAGAGAGAGAGAGGAGAGAGAGAGAGAGAGAGAGAGAGAGAGAGAGAGAGAGAGAGAGAGAGCACTATTACCAAAGAGAAAAAGAGAGAGACCACTACTACCAAAGACAGAGAGAGCCGAGTATTATGTGAGAAAGAGCAAGAGAGACAGCAATATTATGCGAGAGAGAGAGAGAGAGAGAGAGAGAGAGAGAGAGAGAGAGAGGATATTTAGCATGCATATGTACAATTACATATATACTAAAGGATTTCATGCTGATTCATTAGCAAAACTAATACTGCCTGCCTGTGTGTGTGTGTGTGTGAGAGAGAGAGAGAGAGAGAGGAGAGAGAGAGAGTAATAAAAAGGGACTAGTCGAGAAATGCCCGTCTAGTAAATTGATGGAACCAGAGAAAGGGAAAGAATAATTTAGGGTCCATACAAATTTTATTCATTCAAAGTGGGATATATGGAAAACTGACGACAGAAGAGGAGATGAAAGAGTAAGAAGAAAGAGTAAGAAGAGGAGTGAGAGGAGGAAACTGAGAGAGAGAGAAAGAAAGAGAGAGAGAGAGAGAGATAGAGAGAGAGAGAGAGAGAGAGAGAGAGAGAGAGAGAGAGAGAGAGAGAGAGAGACTCAGATTGAAACAGAGGATAAAGAATAAAATATGGAAAAACCTTAGAAGTCGCAGCAGCAATGATAATGCTGACGATTCTAGAAAACAAGATGGAATCCATGAAAGGCTTCCGTACCAAAGGGGGACCTCCCGAAAATAAACCTCCCTAAATGGAAAACTCCCCAAATGGGGACCTTTCCAAACGGAGACCTTGACAAATAGGTACCTACCCAAACGAGGACCTCCCCAAAGAGGTACCTCCACAAACGGGGACCTCCACAAACGGAGACCTCCCCAAAAGGGGACCTCCCCGAGAGGTACCTCCCCAAACGGGGACATCCCCAAATGGGGACCTTCCCAAATGGAGACCTCCCCAAACAGGGACCTCCCCAATCGGAGACCTCCCCAATCGGGGACCTCCCCAATCGGAGACCTCCCCAAACGGGGACCTCCCCAATCGGAGACCTCCCCAAAGAGGTACCTCCCCAAACGGGGACCTCCCCAAAGGGGTACCTCCCCAAACGGGGACCTCCCCGACATCCCCAAATGGGGACCTCCCCTAACGGGGACCTCACAAAGGGGTACCTTCCCAAACGGGGACCTCCCAAAGGGGTACCTCCCCAAACGGGGACCTCCCAAAGGGGTACCTCCCCAAACGGGGGACCTGAACGGGGGACCTCCCCAAACGGGACCTCCCCAAACGGGACCTTCCCAACAGGGGGTCCTTCCAACAACACGACCCTTTGGCAGACGACCAGCAGACTTCCGCTTATTGTTTCCCTTGCCAAAACGAGTTCTCTCTGATGACCTCAGACGATGAAATATGCCGGGAGGGGAAAGGTTCATTAGGTTCATTGCCGCCGCTTCCCGTAACGAGTTTGGCCGGAGGATGTCTTGACCCTTTTTGTATTTCTACGTCTGTTTATTCATGTTTTAGAATTTGTGGCCAAATTGATGCGAAATATCTGCGAGTGGTGGACTGTAAGCCTTTGCAATCTTGGTTAAACGTTGAGAATAATAATTTTTTTTATGTTGTACGCTTGGTTTCTGCACATGTGTATGTACAAATGATTCATTTGAAAATACTTCCAATACCTTCACCCGATAACCTTAAGTGTTAGGGATATAGATGTAATATTTTCTTTGTATGTGCGTTTCATATTATTATCATTATTATTGTTATTAGTTTTTTTTTTTTTTTTTTTTTTTTTTTGTTTTTTTTTTTGCTCTATCACAGTCCTCCCAATTCGACTGGGTGGTATTTTTAGTGTGGGGTTCCGGGTTGCATCCTGCCTCCTTAGAAGTCCATCACTTTTCTTACTATGTATGCCGTTTCTAGGATCACAATCTTCTGCATTAGTCCTGGAGCTACTTCAGCCTCTAGTTTTTTCTAGATTCCTTTCAGGGATCTTGGGATCGTGCCTAGTGCTCCTATGATTATGGGTACGATTTCCACTGGCATATCCCATATCCTTCTTATTTCTATTTTCAGATCTTGATACTTATCCATTTTTTTTCCCTCCCTCTTTCTCTTCAACTCTGTGTCCCATGGTATTGCGACATCAATGAGTGATACTTTCTTCTTGACTTTGTCAATCAACGTCACGTCTGGTCTGTTTGCACGTATCACCCTATCCGTTCTGATACCATAGTCCCAGAGGATCTTTGCCTGATCGTTTTTCTATCACTCCCTCAGGTTGGTGCTCGTACCACTTATTACTGCAAGGTAGCTGATGTTTTCTTGCACAGGCTCCAGTGGAGGGCTTTTTGTTTTTGCCACTGAATCATGCCTCTTTTGTACTGGTTCTGTGCAAGTGCCGGGCATTCGCTTGCTATGTGGTTTTTATGGTTTCATTTTTCGTATTGCACTTCCTACATATTGGGAGAGATGTTATTTCCGTCTTATCGTTCTTTGGACATATCTGGTTCTTAGGGCCTGATCTTGTGCCGCTGTTATCATTCCTTCAGTTTCCTTCTTAGCTTCTCCCCCTCTGTAGCCCATTGCCAATTGTACATCGCTGGCTAGTTCTTTAGTCTGTCTCATGTATTGTCCGTGCATTGGTTTGTTGTGCCAGTCCTCTGTTCTGTCTGTCTTTCTCCTGTCTCTGTATATTTCTGGGTCTTCGTCTACTTTTATTATTGTCCTTTCTTCCCATGCACTCTTGAGCCACTCATCTTCACTGGTTTTTCAGATATTGCCCCAGTGCTCTGTTTTCGATGTTGACGCAGTCCTCTATACTTAGTAGTCCCTCTCCCTCCTTCCTTTCGTGTTATGTATAGTCTGTCCGTATTTGCTATTGGGTGTAGTGCTTTGTGTATTGTCATATGTTTCCCTCGTTTTTCTGATCTATGCTGCGGAGTTCTGCCTTCGTCATTCCACTATTCCTGCGCTGTATCTGATTACTGGCACTGCCCATGTGTTTATGGCTTTTATCATATTTCCTCCATTGAGTTTTGACTTGAGTATCGCCTTGAGTCTCTGCATATATTCTTTCCTGATCGTGTTCCTTCATCTCTTGGTGTTTTATATCCCCTCCTTCCATTATTCCCAGGTATTTGTATCCTGTCTCATCTATGTGTTTGATGTTGCTCCCATCTGGTAGCTTTATCCCTTCAGTTCTCGTTACTTTGCCTTTTTGTATGTTTGACTAAGGCGCATTTTTCTATTCCAAACTCCATCCTGATGTCCCAGATACAATCCTTACAGTCTGGATTAGGGTATCTATTTCCTTGATGCTCTTACCATACAGCTTGATGTCGCCTGAACATCAGATGGTTGATTCTGTTGCCTCTTTTCTTGAGTTGGTACCCGGCATCCATCTTCTGTAGTACTTTTGTCATGGAAATCATGGCTACTACAAGAGAGTGGGGACAGTGAGTCGCCTGGAAGATCCCTCTCCTGATATTAACCTCTGCTAGTCTTATTCCAGAGCTTCTAGGTATTGTATTCCAGTTTGCGCATTGTATTTTTGAGGAAGCTGATGGTGTTTCATCTGCCCCATATATTTTTCAGGCATTCTATTAGCCATGTGTGTGGTATCATGTCCAAGGCTTTCTTATAATCTATCCATGCCATGC
>NC_087216.1:75821556-75856556 GCF_015104395.2 Macrobrachium nipponense | reverse complement strand
ATATATTATATATATATATATATATATATATATATATATATATATATATATATATATATATATATATATATATAATATATATATATAATATATATAGATATATATATATATATATATATATATATATATATATATATATATATATATGTATATATATATACTATATATAGATTTATATGTATATACAGTAAGTCCTCGGGTCACGCCGGTCTCGACTTACGATGTTTCGTGGTTACGAACGCGCCCCCATAAAAATATAAAAAATAATATTATGCGTCGTTCCGTCTTGCGCGGTTTAGCGTCGTAAGCGACGTAAACAAATGCGAACTAGTTCCGGGCGCACGGCGGAAGAATACGCTTTGTGGGGGAGAGGACGGCGTCGCTTCGCTAAGCTCATTCCTCGCCCATACGCCATTTTGGTTGTTTATGCTGCCTCTCTCTTCCTCGTGTTGTATCGTTTTTGTAACTTTTTGCTCTTTGTTATGGCTCCCAAGCGCAATGCGGACTCTTCTGATGGTAGTGCATCGAAGAAAAGAAAGGCCATCACCATGGAAATTAAAGTGGACATTATAAAGCGTTCTGAGAAGGGAGAAACGCCAACAAACATTGGCCGCTCGCTTGGTCTTAGCCGTTCGACCGTTGCTACCATTATCAAAGATAAAGAGCGCATCGTTGAACATGTGAAAGGATCTGCTCCTATGAAAGCGACAGTGATAACCAAGCAGCGTAGTGGTCTAATAATTGAAATGGAAAGGTTATTGGTGCTTTGGTTGGAAGACCAAAATCAACGGCGTATCCCAGTCAGCCTTATGGTGATTCAGGAGAAGGCGAAAAGATTGTTTGAAGTGTTAAAAAAAGAAAAGGGGAAGGGAAGTGAAAGTGAAGAGTTTGTGGCTAGTAGGGGTTGGTTTATGCGATTTAAGGCTCGGGCCAATTACCATAACCTTAAAGTGCAAGGTGAAGCTGCTAGTGGGATGAGAAAGCAGCGAGTGAAATTTCCTAAAAGCGTTGTCTGAGATAATTAAGGAGGGGGGTTATTCTGCTCAGCAAGTGTTTAACGTGGATGAGACAGGTTTGTTTTGGAAGCGATACCTAACCGCACTTACATCGCCAAGGAGGAGAAGTCAGCACTCGGTCATAAAGCCAGCAAGGAGAGGCTAACTTTACTTCTTGGGGGTAATGCTGCTGGCGACTTCAAACTGAAGCCCTTGTTGGTGTATCAGGCTGAAAATCCAAGGGCACTCAAGGGCATTTGGAAGGGTCAACTACCAGTAATTTGGAAGTCCAACAAGAAGGCATGGGTGACACTTGCAGTGTTTGAGGACTGGTTCGTAAACCATTTTGTGCCAAGTGTGGAGCGGTATTGCGCCTCCAAGGGTATCCCCTTTAAGGTGTTGCTAGTGCTGGACAATGCCCCTGGACACCCTGCCCAGCTGGGAGACTTCAACCCTAATGTCAAGGTGGTTTACCTTCCACCTAATACCACGGCCCTTTTACAGCCTATGGACCAAGGAGTGATTGCTTCGTTCAAGGCCTACTACCTACGAAGGACAATTGCTATGGCTTTACAGGCAACTGAAACCAAGAAGGACTTAACTCTGAAGGACTTTTGGAAATCCTACAACATCCTTGATGCTGTAAAGAACATTGCTGATTCCTGGGAGGAGGTTAAGCAAACAAACATGAATGGTGTCTGGAAGAAAATTTGTCCTCAATTTGTGAATGATTTCCATGGGTTTGAGGACACAGTTCAGCAAGTTGTAAAGAACGCTGTTGCCCTGTGTAAGGAAATCAATTTGGAGATGGAGGTTGATGATGTTACAGAGCTGCTGGAGTCTCATGGCGAGGAGTTATCTGCTGAGGACCTGATACAACTGGAGAAGCAGATGATAGAGGAAGAAGAAGAAGCACCCACCCCAGAGCCCTAAGGCTTTCACAAGGCAGGACTTGGCAAGAGGTTTTGCAGAGTTGCAGCAAGCGTTGGCAACTTTTGAGGCTCAGGATCCCAACTTGGACAGGTTCACTAGGGTTTCCAGAGGCATCATGGATTTGATGCAGTGTTACAAGGAGATCTTGGATGAAAAGAGGTTGCTCTCTGTTCAGACTAACCTGGAGCAGTATTTTAAGAAGGTAGAGAGGCCTGCAAGAGATCCTGTACCCTCTACCTCAGCTGCCTCTGCTAATCCAGACTCGCCTGCCCCACAATCTCCAGCACCTTCTGAATGTTCTGCTAACCCAGACTCGCCTGCCCTACAATCTCCAGCACCTTCTGAATGTTCTGCTAACCCAGACTCACCTGCCCCAGCATCTCCAGCACCTTCTGTAGGTTCTGCCTCACCTCAAGACTCACTGCCCCCAGCGATCTCCATTATTTTTCTGCCTCCCATGTTCTGCTCACGTCAAGACTCACCTGCCCCAGCATCTCCAGCATCTTCTGGAGGTTCTTTTTCTCTCACTAACCTCCCCCAGTCTCTCCAGCACCGCACCTTCCTCTCCAGTGTGCAAGCCAACCAAATTAATAAAGGTAAGGAATTGTTCTCTCGTTGTTACTGATACGTATTTACATTAAATCATGTGGTATTTTTTAATGTTCTGACTTACACCGAAAATCGTGTTGCGACGCATCTTAAGAACGGATCAACGTCGTAACTCGAGGACCCCCTGTATATATATATCATATCATATATATATATATATATATATAATATATATATATATATATATATATATATATATATATTCAAGATTTCATTATTATTTCTAAAATAGATTTCTCATTTTTTACTCATTTTTATCATTTTTATTTGTAATTATCGATGTATATATATATATCTATAGAAGACTTGTAGGAGGAAGTACATCTCAGGTGGTCCTTAAAATACATTTATTGCAACGTTTCAAAACACAAAGGTTTCATTTTCAAGCTGTAAAGACATAAAACATAAAATTAACATTAAAAGCGCTGAAATTAACAAATAAAAGACATAATACATTATAAAAGACAAGATAAAAAAAAAAATAAAACTAGATAGCAGAACAGACCATCAAGAGAGAAAGGAAGGACAGAAGTCAGAAGGACCACCTGAGATGTACTTCCTCCTACAAGTCTTCTGTTTTTCGAGTTACTAGTAACCGCCATACCTTGGAACGCTATATCTATCTATCTATCTATCTATATATATATATATATATATATATATATATATATATATATATATATATATATATATATATATAATATATAATTCAAGATTACATTATCATTTCTAAGATATATTTTCTTATTTTTTCTCATTTTTACATTTTTATATTTGTCATTATCACCTAAATCTTCAATATTATTATTTTGTCATGATATCTCCATGGATGGGGTGGGGGGGGGGACGTGCTCAGGTAACCGCCCCCTCTCCAACCCCTAACCCACCTGCCTGGATCCGTTGGTGTGTTAATGACGTTTCCAGATTTTCTAAAATGTGAAAACTGGATAAGTATCTTTTTACTTTACCAGCGAGTTTCAGTTTAGCAATTAATTAAAATGACTTTGCGTAGCAGTAGATACTTGCTTTGTTTTGAACGGCCGATATTTTAGACAGGAATTTTGTGTGCAGATGTGGGTAAACCACCTCTCACCTGCTCTCTCTCTCTCTTACGTAGGCATGGAATTTTATGTGAATAGGCTGGCTGATATATGCTACCATACAATATACGGATCATGTCAAGATCAGCGCGCCCACTGTTGTTCAAGGCAATATTATGCTGCTTTGATTTATTGTGTGTGTGTGTGTGTATATATATAATATTATATAATATATATATATATATATATATATATATATATATATACATATATATATTCGTATATATAAAAAATTATAAAATTATATTATTATTATTATATATAATAATGATACCGTCCATAAATAAAATAATTATAGGCATACAACTATCTTAACTTAGCTTTGAATCTGTTGTTGTGTAAAAAAAGCACGATCAAGAAAAATCATTTAAAATATCATTGACTTCACTTAAAAAGGTCCCTCTCTCTGTCCACGACAGGTCTCTCTCTCTCTCTCTCTCTCTCTCTCTCTCTCTGACTTCCTTTCTTGGCCCCCCAAACTTCCTCGTGGATTCGGGAGTTTCCTCCGATATTAAAAACTTTGGACTTGGGTCCTGAATTGTACATTCATATTTTCAGGGAAGAGTTCTTCTGTATTCGTTAAAAGGCTTAATCCTGAGTTACACAGCGACTTTTACGATCTAATATTGTGGTTTCCCTTGAGCTGAGTGTTTCCTCTCTCTCTCGTCTCTCTCCCTCTTACCAGCGAGAGATCTGGAGTTTGAATCCCTGATACAACTGTGCAGTATAGACGAGTTATGTCAGAATCAGCTGACCTGGGTATTTTGGGTCAAAGGTCAAAGTGAGAGTGGAGAACAGTATAAAGTACGTAAGTATGTACTACCTTATTGGGATATGGGAGGTATAGTAAATATATATACATATATATATATATATATATATATATCTATATATATATATATATATATATATATATTATATTATATATATATATATATACCATTGTTCTGTGCCTCTTCATTCATTACCTGTCAGCTGAGAGACACGGTCGTCTTTGAAATACATCACTATCAAATTTTCCCTTTTGGTAATTTTATGGTCTACCTTACTTAGATGGAATCTTGTTTTAATAGAAAATAATAAAAAATTGCATATTTATATACGTGTGTCTCATCTAAACCAAAGGACCCCTGCATCAATGTGTCACAGATCTCCCTCCTGTGTAATAAACCCTCACCTCCATTCCTGTATACCTGTCACACCAACATTTCTACCCCAACGCTCCCTGTGCCAATGTACCTCGTAAACGGCATTTAATTCAGGGTGGAAGAGAGAGAGAGAGAGAGAGAGAGAGAGAGAGAGAGAGAGAGGAGAGATGCAGGCGCCGGGAGTGACAGGCGACACGGGTCAACATTTAAAGACCCCTGGCAGAGCGCAGCAGGAAGTCAGGTGTCGATTCGAGGTCATTGACAGTTAACTATCAGTTTTGGCTCTTGAGGGGAATTGGTGCTGGTGTGGTGTTCAGAGAGGGTCCAGTGTTGGATTAGTCATTGATTAGTGATGGAGTTGTGGGTAATTTCATGGGATTAATATGAACGTTGGATTAACCATTGATTAGTGATGGAGATTGGGATTTTCATGGGATTAATATGAACGTTGGATTAATCATTGATTAGTGATCAAGTTGTGGGTATTTTCATAGGATTAAGAGAGAGAGAAAGGTTAGCTATCACCGTACTTATGTTATTTTTTTCATTTGTTGCAATTAGAGTCGTTCTTGGCCTATTTTGCTAAAATGAATAAATCGTAAATATATGAAAAATTAATAAGAGTGAATATCTTATCATATAATTTGAACTTTGTAATTTATCATATTATCTTCATTCCTATTTTACTGTTTCTTGTTCACGTTATCACTAATGTCGTCCTTGAGGGCACTGTTATCTCCGTTACTATTCTCTCTCTCTCTCTCTCTCTCTCTCTCTCTCTCTCTCTCTCTCTCTCTCAACTACTTGTTTCCTTTCGCCCTGACTATCGAGTAGCTGTTTACAGCCACTGGTAGTTAACAAGACATTTTATCAAATCACCTTCAAATTTTTAGCGTTAGGCCCAGATACACTGTCAATGATGATTGTACAATCTTCGAGATTGTGCAAACAGTGTTTGATCCCTACACTACTGTCAAGTTTGTGCAATTATTAGTTGACTTCTAAAGCTTGTGGCGTGAAGATGAGCAAAGGGGCAGCGTGTATAGGCATTATTCTGGCTTTAGACGATGAGGAGGAAAGTAAAAGTAAGAAAAGAAAGATGTGGATGAAAGAGTTGTTCAAAAAAAGAAGTAAATTCACGCATGAAAATCTTCTACAGGAGTTGCTCCTCTCTGCCCCTGCAGATTACGAAAATTATCTACGCATGGACAGAGAAACTTTCATGGATTTGCTAGAAATGACTACGCCCCTCATACAAAAAATGGATACCAAGCTAAGGGATTCCATTTCAGCATATGAAAGGCTTTCTAGTACTTTAAGATTCTTGGCTACTGGACAAACATTTCAGGAACTAATGTTCACCACAGCTATCTCTCCACAAAGCCTTGGTGGTATCATCATGGAAACCTGTAGTGCTATTTGCACTGTATTAAAGGAATATATTAAGGTAGGTTAAATAAGGTGCAGATAACAAAAGTATTTATTAATAATAGTTAGACTACTAAATGACAAATTCTTTAACACCATCACCAAATACATAAGAAAATATATTTCCCCTTGGGAACAAAACCAAAAAAAAAAAGGGGGGGGGGGGCGGATCCTAATGCCAATATGCCATAACGTATTTAGTTTTCCAAGCTGTACTGGGGATCGTTCAAAAGGTCTGACATTGTTGTGTAAACACGCACTCCAGTCGTATCTGTGATATTTCCGATTATTATATTACCTCGACTTGTGGATGCTCCGCTGTCAGAGGACAGTACAGAGATGGGCGTGGAAGACATACTTTGAATATTATTTTCATTAATCTTAACGCTGTGTCTATGCAATGTACCTAATTTTGCCTCAAAAAGAATATCATTTATAGCCTTCCTGGCATATATTTGCTGTTCTGCACTTATTTCCCTAAATTCTTGAGCCCAGCTCTTGGCCAAAATATCAATGGGGTCGTTACTTTGCTTCGGATATGAGCATGCATGTGAGAGTGCTTCATAACGTTTACTCTGCATATCCAATTTCTGTCATTTCTTTGGGACGTGTGAATCTACCTGCTGTGACTCACTGCCTAATATGGAGGGGTCCTGCAAAACATGAAGGGAGATTACTATGAATATTTTTATTTCTCTATGCTTCATAAAAAAATTGATAAATATTAAGATTTCTATTGGTTACTATATAATTTCTGTGTGCATGCAGGACCGACCTCTGCCAGGCTAGGAAGTATGATAAATTAAAAATTCCAGTCAGGCGAAGTAGTCAGGTCAAAATAGCTTAATGCACCCAGAAAATAAAATATAGCCTTTACATTTTCCTAAAAGTTATTAAAAATATTGATCACGATGATGATGATTGATAGGATGAAAATGATGTATGGATATTTATGAGTATATCAATCTTATTCTTTCAGATCCCTAAAACAAAAATTGAATGGCTAGAAGTAGCTACAGCATTTGAAAGGACTTGGCAGTTTCCCCATTGCATTGGGGCAATCGATGGAAAACACGTGCAAATCAAGAAACCCACTGGATCTGGATCATATTATTTTAACTATAAACATACATTTACCATTGTGCTTATGGCTTTTGTTAACGCTCACAATGAATTTATGATGGTTGATGTAGGTGCCAATGGTAGAGTGTCAGATGGTGGAGTGTTTGCTAACACAAAATTTGGTAAGAAAATGAAAGAAAAGAAATTGAGTATCCCTGAACCAACCACTTTACCCGGCTGCCCTGACGCTATGCCTTTTGTTTTCATTGCAGATGATGCATTTCCTTTACTGGATAACTTAATGAAGCCTTTTGCACACAGTAACTTAACCAAATCCCAAGCTATCTATAATTACAGATTATCACGAGGTAGACGCATCGTTGAAAATGTTTTTGGGATTATGTCAGCTCGATTTAGAGTTCTTTTGTCAACGATTAATGTGTCACCAGCAAAGGCTTCAACAATAGTTATGGCATGTTGCTATCTCCATAATTACTTAAGGAAACGAAATGCACAAGCATATCTAGATGGTTTAGATATTGAAGATGAGAATGATAAGGAGGTTAATGAAGCGAATGAGAGGTATGGCAACCAACCTATTCCACTGGCACCAACGTGCGCACACAATGAAACTTCATCTGCGAAATATATAAGATAAGCATTTTGTAATTACTATAATAATGAAGGATCTGTTCCCTGGCAAGACTCTCGGAATAGCAAATAATGCATTAAGCTGATCATAGTATCTATAGCATAGTCTTAACAAGAGTAGACGTTTGGGATGCAAACTTCTATAGGGCAAGATATACATTAACTTTTTTGATGGTTCATATTTATCTCATGAACTACTTTAGATAATTGTTAAGAAGTTAATGGTTAGAGGGATATGTATATATGTATATATATATATATATATAATATATATTTATATATATATATATATATATATGTGTGTGTGTGTGTATGTATGTATACATATATATATATATATATATATATATATATATATATATATATATATATATATATATATATACTTGTTTATGTTATTATTAATGTAAATGAATGGGTCAATAATTGATATATGTTATTATTAATGTAAATAAATGGGTGAATACTTACAATGTTGTCTA
This sequence comes from Macrobrachium nipponense, assembly GCF_015104395.2. Classification (NCBI taxonomy): domain Eukaryota; kingdom Metazoa; phylum Arthropoda; class Malacostraca; order Decapoda; family Palaemonidae; genus Macrobrachium; species Macrobrachium nipponense. The sequence continues at coordinate 75,848,148 of NC_087216.1, read as the reverse complement.
TTGATTCCACATTGCCATCATCCCCATCATCCATACTTGACACTCCAGGTTGCTGGACCTCCTGGTCACGAAGGAATGAAAGGTCGTCGAAATACCACAATGAAGGCGTGTATATATCATCTACACCAGCACCTGACTTCATACTGTTGAGTACCTTTTTCAGTTCCCTTCGATAGTTCGAACGTGAAGAATTTAATTTCTTGGTCACTGTGGATCGTGTGGCACTAGGGTCTATTTCTCGCATTTTTTCTATTAATTTGACATAGCATTCACTTTTCAAAACTCTGTTCTTATAATCATCGCTTTTAATTTTCCACAAAGCAGGAAAATCTCTATAGAGAGGAATAAACTCCCTCCAAAAATCTTGAGAGTCCTGTGCGCTCGCCATGGTACCAAAGAAAAGACTGAGCTGTTGGCGCATTAATCGCTACAGACTATTGGTCCTAATTGTGTAACTACTAATTTATGATTGGGCAAACACTACTCAATCATCTGCGTAAACTGTCAATCACACCTACTCACTAAAGGATATGCCTGCACAACCACTTAGATTGTACAATCATGATTGACAGTGTGTCGTCGGCCTTCCTGACGAGAGGTCCTACAAGATGCGTTCGTTGGTTTTTAAGTTTCTTGTTATTTGAGTGTTCCTTGAATGTCTTGTTACTTAACGTTGCGTTTTAGGATTCGTTGGTAAATAATGGTGTTTGGATTCTTTGAGTTTTGGGTTAACGTAAAGTGTTCCGTGAGCGTTTATTTCTTGGTGTATGTGTTGGAGTTTGTGGGATTTGTTCAACTTGCTTGTTACGTACTTCGCGTTCTTCCTCCATTTTTTATATTTTTTATATGATTATTTATATATTAATTGTTTTTAATAAGTGTTTTTAGTGTTTTGGTTTTAAGTGTTCCTTAAACAATATCTTGAAGGTGTATCGTGGTTCTCTTGTGTATGTATTGAAGTTTCTTTTTTCCTATATCAACTTTGTTACTTGGTGTTACCTGTTACCTGGTGTTGTTTTCCCTTTTTCTTTCAACTTTTTTGTTTATCTTGGTGTTTCTTTCCTTTTTCCAACATTTTTTTTGTTTACTTTGGTGTTTTTTACCCTTTTTTTCAACATTGTTTTACCTTTTTGGTTGGTTCCCTTTTTTTTCAACATTGTTTTACTTGGTTGTTTCTTTCTTTCAACTTGTGTTTCTTGGTGTTAACTTTTTCTTTTCAACATTGTTTAACTTTGGTGTTCCCCCTTTTTCAACATTGTTACTGTCTTTCTGTTTCAACTTTTTTGTTTCTTGGTGTTCCCTTTTTCAACATTGTTACTTGGTGTTCCCTTTTTCAACATTGTTACTTGGTGTTCTTTCTTTCAACTTTTTTGTTTCTTGGTGTTACCCTTTTTCAACATTGTTACTTGGTGTTCCCTTTTTCAAAATTGTTACTTGGTGTTCCCTTTTTCAACATTGTTACTTGGTGTTTACTTTTTCCACCATTTAATGGTTACCTTTTTTCAACTTTGTTACTTGGTGTTCCTCTTTTCAATTTTTTTTTTCTTTTCAACATTTTTCCTTGGTGTTTTTTTTCAATTTTGTTACTTGCTGCTATTTTTCAACTTTGTTACCTGTTGTTTGTACTCCTTTTTTCAGTTCTGTTACTTGGTGCTCCTTTTTTTCAATTCTGTTACTTGGTGCTCCTTTTTTTCAATTCCGTTACTTGGTGCTCCTTTTTTTCAGTTCCGTTACTTGGTGCTCCTTTTTATCAATTCTGGTACTTGGTTCTCCTTTTTTCAATTCTGTTACTTGGTGCTCCTTTTTTTTCAATTCTGTTACTTGGTGCTCCTTTTTTTCAATTCCGTTACTTGTGTGGCCTTTTTTCTTTTTTTTTTCAATTCTGGTACTTGGTTATCCTTTTTTCAATTCTGTTACTTGGTGCTCCTTTTTTTTCAATTCTGTTACTTGGTGCTCCTTTTTTTCAATTCTGTTACTTGGTGCTCCTTTTTTTCAATTCCGTTACTTGGTGCTCCTTTATTTCAACTCTGTTACTTGATGATCCTTTTTTTTCAATTCTGTTACTTGGTGCTCCTTTTTTTTTCAATTCTCTTACTTGGTGCTCCTTTTTTTCAATTCCGTTACTTGGTGCTCCTTATTTTCAATTCTGTTACTTGGTGCTCCTTTTTTTCAATTCTGTTACTTGGTGCTCCTTTTTTTTAATTCTGTTACTTGGTGCACCTTTTTTTCAATTCTGTTACTTGGTGCTCCTTTTTTTTAATTCCGTTACTTAGTGCTCTTTTTTTTTTTACTTAATTTAAATCGGTTCCTTACTGTTCCATAAGTTTGGTTTCTTAAAGCTATGTTGAGGTTTCTTTGTGTATTTGTAGGCCTAGGGTTTTTGATTAATGATATATTGCCAATATTACCTATTGGAATGTGAAGAACAGAGCAGAGGCAACGACCCGAGAAAAGCTGACAATGAGTTTCTATGGGTGACGTGAGATAAATCTGCTTAGTTAGACAAGTCAATGTACTGAGTTCATGAACTCTTCTCAAAGTGCCTTTGTGAAACTGGTTGCGGCCAGTAAGTGTGAGGCGCTAATGAACAGTGCGTTCATATGTGCGTGTGCGCCTCTTCCTTTAATAATGTTGGATACCCAAGTCTATGGGGGATTTTGATAGAGGCGTCTTTGAGAGAAAGGCAAGATGCCGTGGCGCTCACTGGGAGTTTTTTATTAAGTGTGCTTTAAGTGTTCCGGCTGCTTGGGTGAGTGTTGAAGTGTTTTAGCGAAGACTGGCTTGTTATCTATTTGACATTTTGCGAGGATATTCAATCTTTGATCTCTGATTGTTAAACTTGTGTGTGTACTTACCAGGATGTGTTCTGTGTCTTTGAAACAGACGGTTCCGGCAATGGACCGACAGGGAGTCCCAGATGGATAGAGACGATTGATGTGACTATAACTGTTCAGACATTTTTTGGGGTTTAATTGAATTGAGTTAGTCTGTAAGACTTGATTAATTCCTTATTTATTCATTGTTAATAAAGGTATCTTTTGTAATGCAACTCTCATTTTCATTACCTGTTAGAGTGGAGAGAAAGAGGTGGAGAGAGAGAGGGAGAGGAGTTGCCGAGAGAGAGAGAGAGAGCGAGACGTTGACCGAGAAGATAGATGAGGAGAGCGATAGAGAGAGAGAGAGAGAGAGAGAGAGAGAGGGGCTGTGTGTATTAGTTTGCCTTGACGTTCAAGCTACACGTTTACCAAATGAATAATGAGGGAATACCCCATTACAGGTTTTGGTGGCTAGCGGTTAAAAAGTGGTATAAAAGAGTTTTTTTTTATGCCTGGGAATGCCAATGAAGAGATAGGTGACCAGTTAGAAAATAAAGGGGTTATGGCTTAGCGATAGTTTTCGAACGACAAAGCTTTTGTGGGATTGTGGAAAATTGTTAAACTGTTAGTTTTCAGTTACTTAGTGAGGAAAAAATGAAAAATATCTATCCGTTAACTGTGCTAAAGGGAGTGGGAAGGATTTTATTGGACTCAGCATTTCTCCCAGGGAGTCAGCCTAGCCCTCTTACGCCGAAGCCCTAAAAATCAAAACCTCTCCTGTATGCCGGCGCCGGTTTGGAGTGAGCGCGGAACCGGAAAAAATATTTTTTCAAAAAATCGCAGCGCGCTTAGTTTTGAAGATTAAGAGTTCATTTTTGGCTCATTTTTTTTCATTGCCTGAAGTTTAGTATTCAATCATCAGAAATGAAAAATAATATCATTATCATATGTAAATAATGCGATATATGGTAACGAAAAAAAAAAATCATAGATAATTGTATTCAAATCACCCTGTGCAAAAAACGGTCAAAGCTAACGAGTTACTTTTTTTTTCGTTGTATTGTACACTAAATTGCAATCCTTTTGATATATAATACATAGTAAAACAATAAAAGCAACACCGGAAAAATATTATCACAAAATGATGTACGAATTCGTAACACACGGACGTAAAAAAATGTTATTTTCAAAAATTCACCGTAATTCTAAATAATGTTCTAGAGACTTCCAATTTGTTTCAAAATTAAGACAAATGATTGAATATTACGATACTGTAAGAGTTTTAGATTAGAATTGCAGATTTCGACCATTTCGGACGAGTTAAATTTGACCGAATGTCGAAATTTTAATATATATATTTCTTTATATGCACATATTTCGAAGATGGAAAAAGCTACAACCTTCAATTATTTTTTATTGTATTTCTCATGAAATTGCGCACATTTTGATATATGAAACTCTATAAAAAGGCTAATATGAAAAGGAGAAAATATTAGGATAATGCGATGTACGTATTTCGGAGACTTGCGGCCGCGAATCGGCGCGCGGAGTGAAGGTAAATATATTTTTCAAAATTCACCATAAATCATAATATTGTTTTAGAGACTTAAAATTTGTTTTCAAAATGAAGAAAAAACCTGACGGAATATTACTAGGCCGTAAGAGTTTTAGCTTACAATTGCGTTTTTCAACTATTTCGGTAGAGTCAAATTTGACCGAACGTGGTTTTTTTTCTATTTATCGTGATTTATATGCAAATATTTCGAAAAAAGAGAAAGCTACAACAACCCTCCTTCAATCATTTTTAGTTGTGTTCTACATGAAATTGCCCCACATTTTCATATATAAAACTTTATGTAACAGCTAATTTTAAATTGTGCAAACATTTCGACAATCGCACAAAAAAATTCTGATTTTTTCGGAAGAGTTACCGCGCGAACGTAATGTTTTTTTTTCATAAATTCACCATAAATCGAAATATTGTGCTAGAGACTTCCAAGTCGTTGCAAAATGAAGGTACATGATTGAAAATTACTAGAATATAAGAGTTTTAGCTTACAATTGCGTTTTTCGACCATTTCGTAAGATGTCAAAGTTGACCCAAAGTTGAAAGTTTTGCACTTAACGTTATTTATATGAAAATATTTCAAAACTGATAAAAGCTACAACTATGGGTTGTTTTTTTGTTCTATTTTGCATGAAATTGCGCACATTTCCATATATACTTTATGTAACGGCAAATTTAAAAGGGTGCAAACATGAGGACAATCGCACGAAAAAATTTATCGGAAGAGTTTATCGCACGAACGTAAGGAAAAAGTTCTTTCATAAATTCACCATAAATCGAAATATTGTGCTAGAGACGTCCAATTTGATGCAAAATGAAGGCAAATGATTGAATATTACTATAATATAAGAATTTTAGCTTACAATTGCGTTTCTCGACCATTTCTGTAGAGTCAAAGTTGACCGAACGTTGAAATTTTTGCACTTATCGTTATTTATATGAAAATATTTCAAAATTGATAAAAGCTACAATCATGAGTATTTTTTGTTGTATTTTAAATGAAATTTCGCACATTTTCATATATAATACTTCATGTAAAGGATAATTTAAAATGGTGCAAAAATTATGTCAAAGTGACGAAATAATTTCCGAGATGTGTCACTGATACTTTTTAGTGCGATAAGAAAGAAATTCGCGCTTGCGCGCCTGCGTAGCGATTGTAAACAAAACAACGCCTTGATCCGTGAACTCCCAGCATCCCCCAAGGCGCGTGATACAAAAGTTTTCGGCTGGTAGGCCTATAAGTATTTTTCCGCGAATTTTTAAAACTTTTTTGAGCCGACGTATGATACGTCCAATCGGCATACGGGAGACATTTTGACTCGACGTTTAATACGTCCAATCGGCGTAAGAGGGCTAGGAGCAGTGGGCGCACTCAGTGCGGCTGTTGCTATTAGTGCATTACGCGAATTCCAGGTTCTTTTTGTTCCCATTATGGAGTGGTGAGTGTTAAAAAAAACATTGTCTTTTGAAGGGGAAAGTTGTTTTAAATATTTCAGGGTTATGGGATTGGTTCAAGAGGTCCAAAAATTTTTTTTTGTCTTTGCCCATAGTACCAGAAGTGACGTGTTTTCTTTATTGGCGCGTGTTTATGATAGACGTATTCGTCTTTGTTTAAAACATAAGGGTGTATAAAGGCGTTTTTTTTTCATGCATGTGAACTGTGCTTAGATGGCATATTTCGCTTGGAAACAGAGCGGCCACACAATTTTACGGGCTCAGCACATTTCTGCTTACCGCACAGAGAGGCGCGTTGCATGGGGAGGGCACTAGTGTATACCTTGTATACCTTGGGAGGGAGTCCTCAGACGCTGTTCAAGGGGAGGGGTACTCGTATGCCTCGGGGGAGTGTCCTGCCGCTTGACTGAGGGGTTGTTCTAACGGGGGGAGAAACTTATTTTTTCTCATTGGGGGTGAACTCCTTTTTTTTATCTTTGTGTCGGGGTGTTGGGGGATGGGTTTGCCCTTGACAATGAATTTCCAATGCTAAGATATCAGCTGATTGATTAGTTGATGAAGTGAAACGCATGTAGAGTCTTTTTTTTTTAGAAAAGAGATTTTTTTTTCTCTCCTGGTTGAAGAGAAAAGGAAATAAAAGAGAATTGAAATGCATTGTATGGGTGTCTGTTTTCCTTGTGCCTTGGAAGACACAAATATATTGGGGATACACAGATTATTATTTTTTTATGGTGTTGGAGGGATTACTTTGAAAAGGGTGCCGAATGGTAATGCCCGGTGCCGTGAATGTGGCAATGGTGTATGCTGGAGAAATTGTGTGTCATAAGGTTCAGCATTACTGTTGTATGCTATTTGAATTCACCCTTACTTGAGATCTTTGCAAGACAATTGTTACTATGGAGAATTATTATAATTATTATTATTAATAATTATTATACTTGAGATGTGTCATGGGAGGGTTGCTTAAGTATAATTATCATTACGGGAGACTTGTTTTACGAGAGATTTGAGATATTTCATGGGAGATTGTTTTATAATTATTACAGATAATTATTCATGGAGAATTATTACAATGAATTAATGGGAGATATCTTGGTGTTAATTATTTGTTGAGTTTTTGTAACTTTGGAGAATATTTCAGTCATTAACGGGGATGAGTTTTGCTGAATCTTGATGAATCTGGCTGAATCTTGGTGAATTGTGCTGAATCTTGCTGAACTTTTGCTGAATTTTGTGCTGAACTTTGGAGAGTGGACAAGCATTAGCATTGGTGATATTTTTTTTTATACTGATACTAGTGATTTTGATGATAGCAAATTTTGGTGATTTTGCTGAAAGTGATATTTCTGATACTGATTTTTTATATACTAATACGTGGGCGTTTTAATGCTATCAAGGGTGGTGAAATCTTTTTTTGAATTTGGGTGGAACTAACAACACATTATTTTTGGGTTTTTTTCCTTTTTTTATGAGTTCAGCAGATAATTGCTTGACATCTAGTGAGTTACGGGAGATAGTTAACAATGCCGTTGATTTTTCTTTTCTCCTTTTTTTGGAAGTTAGCCATCGCTGACACAAGTTTTTTTCATCATGGGTGAATTTGAATTTGTTTTTTCTCTCCAGTTGGTGTGAATATTTTTTCAATATCTCAGTTCGTGACTTAGAGTCATTGTTCGGGAACGTGTTTGTGTTTCAGCTATTTGATGCTGTAGTGAAATTTACGGGAGAATTTTTTGCAGGTTTTGAATGCATTCGTAATGGTACTACATTGTTTTTTCTCTGGATATTTGTGTTCCAGAAATTGTGAGTTTTTTTGCACAATACCTTTGTTGTATTTGTGATAACTTTGTGAGAGATAGGAAACTTGGCTAAGTTTTCTAGTGGCCTATGTCGTAGTGCATATGGAGAAGTCTTGGCTAAGACACTTTGAATTTGGAGTTCTGTTATATTAGGAGTTGTGGCACATTGGTGATTATTTCTAGAATTTTCTAGACAGTTTTTATTTGCCGAGTTTTTGCCCTTTTTTAGCAGTTATGCTAAATGGAGAGAGTTTTATAGTTTTGACTATAACATTGAGTTATTCTCTGGAGAATTGGAGTTATAATTGAGATATATTATTTGGAGTTATAATTGGAGGTATATATTATTTTGGAGTTATAATTTGAGATATAATATATTGGGGATATATTTTTGGCCATTTTGATATTTGCCAATAGTGATATGAGCTATGTTTAGTTCAATTATTTTGCAGCCATCTTTGTTGCAAATGGAGACACATATTTGGAGATTATGGGGCAATATTTGTGAGTGTGTGAGTTAGTTGCCTTGAGTGCACATTTTTTTGGAGATAGGATTTCATTTTTTTTTATATTCCTTTTTGGAGATATATTTTTTGGAGCCTTGTTTTGTTCCACATGGAGTATTGGGGAAATAGAGGTAAATTTTTTATTTGCCGAAATAGAGGTGATTATCCTTTATTCCTGGAGTGGTGTTGTTTTTTATTAACATATGGCTATCAGAGAAATAAGAGTGAATAATATGGTGGTGTGGTTTTTAACCAAATGGAGGAAATATTTTTATAACCGGAGTGGTGTTATTGTTAATGTGGTGTCACATATTTATATATGGAGTTGGAATTAATCTTTGGCGGGTGACCCTTTTTTTGTGGTTATGGAGTTTGTTTTTTCGAGCCAAGAGAAGATTTCTGTCGTTCTTTCTCTTTGATTTCGTGACTATTTAGAGGCGAGTGTCATTACTGCATTACGAGTCCTATGGAGATGTGTGCATTTTTTATGTTCACAAGTGTATTATTTTGGAGGCATATAATTGGGCAAAGTCATGTTGAGAGAATAAGTCTTAGAGACAAATTTTTTGAACACATTAGTCATATCCTGGAGTTAATTCTGTGAAATGTGTCAGTTAGACCTTTTTCTGTAGAGTCATGAGTTTCCAAACTTGTGTGTCTGACTGGACATTCTTTGTGCCGCAGTTTGAGCATACGTCCGCAGGTGAATTTTTCTGCTGACAAGCGATGTGATGAGCCGTGTGCTGACTCTTTTCCTCTGATGATGATTGATCAGAATTTTAGCAATATCTGGAAATGTTGACAATAGCATTTCACGAAAGCGCATGTGTGAGAGTTTGCTTTCTGGCAAATTCCATAACTTTACATGGGGCATTTCTTGGGGAAAACGTGGGGAGTTATGCATATTATACATGTACTATGTGTTTTGTGATTGGGGAAATCTACTTGTGATTATCTTTTTTTTTAATTATTTTTCTTCCTTTTCCTATGAGAGATGTAATTGGGGGATTGAGTTTTAAATAGCATTTCTTTTTTGTCGGGAGATGTAATTTTTCAGGGTTGCTGTTTACGTAAATGGGAGTTTGACATTAAGTCTCATTGTGATTAGTTGTATGAGCAGTAAAGGGTTTTTGCTGTTAAACATTGGAGATTTTTGCTGATTTTGTGGGTTGTTTAGATATCAGAGCTTGAGAGAACATTTTTGGGTCTGGGTGTGTTACGTGATTCTTTTTTTTTTTTTCCTTGGGATCATTACGATTTTTTCTCTTTTTTTTCTTATGAGAACATTCGAGTTTGAAATGTGAGTGCAGAAGTCCGTGGAGTTGCTGTCATTTCTGAGTTGTGTGTGTGCTGATGTGTGAGTTTGGAGAATTGGGTTGGAGAACTTGAACTTGATGTTTTTTTTTCCTTTGAGAGTTGTGATAATGACTTATGATCTAGTAGTCATATTAAAGGGAGTTAATTGGAAGACGTTCAGTTAGTATTTCTGACTTTTTTGAGATCGTTGTTTGATAGAAGTAGTATGTCTGGGTTAATTTTCTTAGATTGACCAAAGACTCGACTGACATACTAGCACACCAAAAAGTCATTTCCCAACGCCAGCAAGACGTCCACCAGCCGAGCAGAGAGTGTTGCTGTCGTGTTGTCCGTGGTGATTACGAGAGTCTTCAAGTTCAACAGTGTGTCTTTTGGGGATCTGCAGAAGTCGTGAGAAGTCTTCTACAATGAGGGAGGCATTCCGCCTTCCTACAGTCTGCTACAGGAGCAGCTACTTGCAGACATGCAAAGAGGGATATTCAAGAATCCGAAGAGAGAAAATTCTAGTGTTATTTGGAGATTAAAGCGTAAAAGACTTTATTTCATAATGCCAGACATGCAGTTATTACTTATGTTTTATTTTAAGCCGGCCAATGTGTTTTATATTATATAAGCTATTTTGCTAGGCGGGGGCTAGCGTGGTTAGTGGCCGAGCCATGTAGGCCTAGGGTTTTTGATTAATTATATATTGCCAATATTACCTATTGGAATGTGAAGAACAGAGCAGAGGCAACGACCCGAGAAAAGCTGACAATGAGTTTCTATGGGTGGCGTGAGATAAATCTGCTTAGTTAGACAAGTCAATGTACTGAGTTCATGAACTCTTCTCAAAGTGCCTTTGTGAAACTGGTTGCGGCCAGTAAGAGTGAGGCGCTAACGAACTGTGCGTTCGTATGTGCGTGTGCGCCTCTTCCTTTAATAATGTTGGATACCCAAGTCTATGGGGGATTTCGATAGAGGCGTCTTTGAGAGAAAGGCAAGATGCCGTGGCGCTCACTGGGAGTTTTTTATTAAGTGTGCTTTAAGTGTTCCGGCTGCTTGGGTGAGTGTTGAAGTGTTTTAGCCGAAGACTGGCTTGTTATCTATTTGACATTTTGCGAGGATATTCAATCTTTGATCTCTGATTGTTAAACTTGTGTGTGTACTTACCGGGATGTGTTCTGTGTCTTTGAAACAGACGGTTCTGGCAATGGACCGACAGGGAGTCCCAGATGGATAGAGACGATTGGTGTGACTATAACTGTTCAGACATTTTTTGGGGTTTAATTGAATTGAGTTAGTCTGTAAGACTTGATTAATTCCTCATTTATTCATTGTTAATAAAGGTATCTTTTGTAATGCAACTCTCTCATTTTCATTACCTGTTAGAGTGGAGAGAAAGAGGTGGAGAGAGAGAGAGAGAGATGAGTTGCCGAGAGAGAGAGAGAGAGGTGTCGGTGCTAGAGAGAGAGAGAGAGAGAGAGAGAGAGAGAGAGAGAGAGAGAGAGAGAGAGAGGGGCTGTGTGTATTAGTTTGCCTTGACGTTCGAGCTACACGTTTACCAAATGAATAATGAGGGAATACCCCATTACATATTTTCTTTTAAGTGTTAGTTTGGTATGTTAATATTTTAAAAGTGTTTTAGGTCATAAGGGTTTCTTGTAACACTGCTGTTAAGTTACTTAAAATTTTATTAAAGCACTGGTAAGGAATTAATGGGTATGTAATGGAGTTGGTTACTTTGAATGAGTGTTAAATGTTACCTGGAAGTCCAATTTGAGGGTTTAATTTTTAATTGGTCGTTTCGTGTATGGTTGTGTATTTTATGTAGGATTGTTAAGCTATATATGTGTATTTTTGCCAATAAATTTAACTCTTTTTTGCCTTTTACTGAACTTTAAATGTGTAATTAACTTTTCCAGTTTTCGTTTATAATTTTCAATGAAGCTTTTAATATCTAAATATTTTACTTACAGCTTGTGTGCTCGTGGATTGTGTACTCTAATCCAGTTTTGTCAAGTGTTCAATTTTGGTTTCAAGTTTTCCTTCGTTATTTTATTAGAATTTTTAAATCATAAATGAATCCAGTTCTGTCAAGTATCCAATTTGTTACTTTTAAATTTTCCTTTATTATTTTATTAGAATTTTTACATATATTTTATTAGAATTTTTATATTTTATTAGAATTTTTACATTAAATGAAATTCTTTCTTACTATACTTACAACTGGTTACTGGATTTTGCCCTTCAATCCAGTTTTGTAAAGTGTTGTAGCTTGAAGACATTCCTTCAATATTCTGTCTTTGATGTCTGTTTAAATTCTTTACTGATATTTTAACTACTTCCAGGATTCCTCAAGAACTACGTTGACTTGAATGGCTCGCAAGACTAAAAAGTATTCCATCAATCCTTCCACTCGAAGGATTTCAACTTGTGGGATATTTGCATCAAAATAAAATTAAATTGAGACCTAAGATAGTGTCTCAACATATCCTCGAATGGAGGACGAATGTGGTAGCCATATTCTCAACTGACCAAATATAGAAAGTTGAGTCTTCAAAGTTTTCTCTTTGATTTCTGAAACTTTTGCAAGCTTATCCTCCCCCCATCGGGGGCGGGGCCCCTGGCGTGGGGAGGAGTCCTCTTGGGCGTACGGTAGACTTTAGATCTACCGTGCGTCGAAGGGGGAGCTTGCACCGCAGTTAGTCTTGGTCAATCAATGGTGTAAGTTAGTTTTAGACTTAATTTTAGACTTTAATAAATTTCAAATTTCAGTTGAACTTCAAGTTAGTATTAGACTAGTTTTAGACTTGGTTCTACACTGGGTTCTACACTTCAAATTTTGGTTAAACTTAAGTTTTATAATTAGTTTCAGTTAAACACCAAGTTGGGTTTAGATTTTTAGACTATTCTAAATTTCAAATTTCAGTTAAACTTAAGTTTGACTTAGTTTAGACTTGCTTCTACACTGCAAGGTTCAGTTAGAAGAAGGTTAGTTTTAGACTTAGTTTTAGACTTGGTTCTACATTTTAGATTTCAGTTAAACTTAACGTAACATAACTTAATATTCTTTTGACGTGTAACTTCTGATTATCCTAAAGTATTTGAAACAATCATAATTTAAATTTTCAAATCTTCAGATCTAATGATTAAGTTCTCTTAATATTACAATGTTGGACTTTTTAACTTCAATTCCATACATAGCTATCTATGAATCTGTAAAATTTAGTTTCTTCATTATCGTAATAAGTAACTTAGCCTAACAGTGAACTCGTTAAGTTAATTGGACTGTTTAGCCTTAGTATCAAAAGTTACTATCAAAGTAGGTTAGCCAGAGTCAAATCATAAAACTTGTTCGTCAAAGTAGCATTTGTGCGTATAATTTTCAGTCAAGAGATTTCAAATAAGTTTACCTTTTAACTTTAATGTTTTAATCCTTTAAAATTAAATCACTCTTTAATGTTTTGCCTTTATGAGGGAGCAGTTAACTTGGTGTTGCTTTGACATGTGAATAAAATTCTTAAAGCCAAAGTTTTAATTAGGCTTTTGAGCTTTTAATTAAAGCCTCGAGCACACTGATTATTTGTCCTGAATCAAGCGGGACTTTCCTTTTTAGTGAATTATTTATCTCTATGAATTTCCCATAGGTACAGTGACCTGGAACAGAGAAGGAAGGGTTGCTGGAACAGACATGAGGGTTGCTGAATCATATGGTTGCTGGATCACACATGAGTTGCTTGAGCATAAGGGATGCTGGAACCAAGAGACTAGAGGATTGCTGGAGCATAATGGATGCTGGAACAAAGACTAGAGAATTGCTGGAGCATAATGGATGCTGGAACAAAAACTAGAGGATTGCTGGAGCATAATGGATGCTGGAACAAAGACTAGAGGATTGCTGGAGCATAATTGCTGGAAATTATGGATTCTGGAACAAAGACTTGAGGATTGCTGGAACATAATGGATTCTGGAACAAAGACTTGAGGATTGCTGGAGCATAATGGATTCTGGAACAAAGACTTGAGGATTGCTGGAGCATAATGGATGCTGGAACCAAGACTTTATTGCTGGAGCATAATGGATGCTGGAACAAAGACTTGATTGCTGGAGCATAATGGAGGCTGGAATCATAGGGACTTGCGGATTGCTGGAACATAAGGGTTGCTGGAACCAAGGGACTTGAGTATTTCTTGAGCACGAGGGTTGCTGGAACCAAGAGATTAGAGTATTTCTTGAGCACAAGGGTTGCTGGAACCAAGAGACTTGAGGATTGCTGGACCATAAGGGTTGCCGGAACCAAGAGACTTGGATTGTTTGCGCATAATGGATGCTAGAACCAAGAGGCTTGAATGTTTCTTGAGCATAATGGATGCTGGAACAGAGAGACTTTAGGATCGCTGGAGCATAAGGGTTGCTGAAACACAGAATTGAGGATTGGTGAGCATAATGGATGCTGGAACCAACCAAGGAGTATTAGAAATGGCCCGCTTTGAACGTTGCCATCCGTGATAATCCTGAGGTAGCGTTAAACAGATTCTGAATAGCATCCCAGTTATAAAGCCTCTTCTGATGATGCCAGAGAGATGTCTTGAGGTGAATGATATTCTTTGAAATTGTCTAGATAAACCCTCAAATGTCTAGATAAACGAGAGTTTTTTTATATGCACAAAACTGATTGTAAATTTTCAATTTTTTTTTTTTACTTTTTTAATGTTTACACCTAGTATAAAATTAATTTGATACACAATCTGTAATGAAGTATCATGATTGTTCCTTTGCAGCATCTTTCGACACACCGAGAATAATTTTGTCTAGGCTATTTCTTAAGTTTGTGAAAGAATATGTAGGACCAATTTTGTGGATGAGATTGAAAATGTGGACTTTAGTATTTTAAATTGTGGGAGAAACTTTGAAAAGAGCTAGTGGTTGGTTAATGAGAATCAGAATGATTATGAACATTAAGGTTATTCATGGTCCAAAATCAGTATACTACTAAATTTTAAGGTTATTCATAGGCTAAAATCAGTAAGCGACTGAATATAAGCTTATTATAATGATAATGATAATGATAATGATTTATTTCGGCTCAGAGCCATATACAATGAATATACAAAATACAGTTACATACACAAGCTAGATATGAGACATGATATCATAGCCCATTGGGAAGTTATTCAATGAATCATTGGTTACTGAACTTTGTTACTGATCTTGAATGGTAGACTGAATAAAAATTTAAGCCAGGGTACTTTAATGTAAAATGTTGACTTTAAGAATTAAGAGCGTACCGGTTTCAAGATCTTCTAATAGAGAATATAATAAGTTAATAGTTGTTCCAAAATCAAATTGGACTTGATGGATGGAATAGGTTTGTTTTTTCAAACTAAACTTAGTCGAGTAATATGAGTCATTTTAAGTCTCTTCTCTCTCTCTCTCTCTCTCTCTCTCTCTCTCTCTCTCTCTCTCTCTCTCTCTCTCTCTATGATTCTCACTAGGTTTAATCCACTCTCCCTCAACCATCTGTCTTAATCCAGTCTCTCTCTCTCTCTCTCTCTCTCTCTCTCTCTCTCTCTCTCTCTCTCTCTCTCTCTCTCTCTCTATGATTCCCACTAGGTTTAATCCACTCTCCCTCAACCATCTGTCAAGCGCCTCCGTGGCGTGGCCGGTATGGTGTTGGCGTGCCACCTATGTGGCCGCGAGTTCGATTCTCAGGCATTCCATTGAGGAGTGAGAGAAGAGTATTTCTGGTGATAGAAGTTCACTCGCGACATGGTTCGGAAGTCACGTACAACCGTTGATCCCGTTGCTGAATGACCACTGGTTCTATGCAATGTAAAAAACACCGTACAAAAAAACATGTCAAAAAGGCTCTCTCTCTCTCTCTCTCTCTCTCTCTCTCTCTCTCTCTCTCTCTCTCTCTCTCTCACGAAGAACTGTAGGAACGTTGCAATGTTCTCCAGAGCCATATTTTAGACCCTCTTATACTCTCGAGCACCAGCAATAAAAGAACCACCGGAGATATATTTGAGCAGTTTCACATTTGTGTAGATGTTAGTCTCAGAAAAGTAGACATAACTGAAAGCATTACTTGAAATGTTTTAGCAGCGACCCTTCGGCCCCTAGCTGCAACCTATTGAATTCCTTTTACTGTACCTCCGTGCATCTTCTCTCATCCAACTTAACTTGACCCTCTCCTAACAATTTTTTAAGTGTTAACTGCTAAAGGTTCTGCTTACGTTACTCCATTCAAGCCTACCTATTCTCAATTTCCTTTCCAGCGCTGAATTATCTCATAAGTCCCAGTGCTTGACTTTTGGCCTAAATCCTACTTTCCATTCTAGCAAAGAGAGCATTGGAGAAACAAATCCACAGTTATGTAAATGTACATATATTTCAATTTAAAAACAGCAAAGATAGCTTTCGGGAATCTGTACGGTTCACCGTACAGATTCCCGAAAGCTATCTTTGCTGTTTTTAAACTGAAATAATATGTACATTTACATAACTGTGGATTTGTTTCTCCATTTGAAGACTCGTGCTACTATGAGGATTTTTTTATTAATAAAGAGAGCATTGCCAGACACTTTTCAGCGGTTTTAAAAGTTATATGGAAGAAAGTTCTTTGAAATGAAGACCATCTGTAGATGGACAGTGATCATTGGAAACTTAATTGCTAAAAGATAATTTAGGTAACTCAACCTAGCGAAACATTGGACATACATCGATAGCAGTTTTTAAACTTACATAAGAGCCCCTCTGCAGGGCTTGACCGTGGTAGGCCTGAAACCCCTCTAGCTACAGGGGCCTTTCTAGACACTTTGGGGACCGCGGGGCACAGACCCATTTTGGCCCCCCCTCTTATGGGGAGGCGAGCCAAAGCAGCTGGGGAGGGGGGTGATTTTTGGAAAAGGAGCAATTGTAGGATCATTTTAATGGCACTTATAAATACAAATTTACTCTGGATTTACCTTGTCCTGTCATAACAGATATGGTTAAATTTCGCATTTTGGGGACCCCTCACTTTGGGCCCGGAGGGCGATTTCAAACAACCCCCTCCCCCCCTCAGGACCGCCCCTGCCTAGCTATCCAAGGGCACCTGTTCACGTCTTAAAGCAGAAGCCTGGAGAAGGCAGTGTGTTCCTTTCTCGCTAATGTGTCTTGCAGCTAATCCAAATGTGCAGCGCCTCAGTGGCGTGATCGGTATGGTCTTGGCCTGCCACCTTGGTGGCCGCGAGTTCGATTCTCGGGCATTGCATCTGATGATAAACGTTCACTCTCGACTTGGTTCGGAAGTCACGTAAAAGCCGTTGGTCCCGTTGCTGAATAACCACTGGTTCCATGCAACGTAAAAACACCATACAAACAAACAAACAAAATTTCAAATGTGTTGTTTTTCGTTTGCTTGTCATCCGGTATTACTTGTTATACAATAATTCAGATATTCAAACACTTGCAAGGTTTCTCCTTGCGTGTTTAAACTATTTTGGAAATCGTTAAATCCATTCATACTTTTAAAATAATCGTATGAAATAAACTGAAATAAATAAAATCTTTTTGGATATAACCAGCTACGTGCTGACAAAAAGATATATTACATAGAATAGAGAAGACTGTATAACTAATGTCGTAGAAATAGCCATTATTTTCACTGCTACTGCCCTTGGAGGAGGCCTCCTCTCCCTCCCATTCTTATGAGTATAATTGAGGCATCAAGATTGATGTCGATTCTGAGTACGTAACATGAATTCAACAAGGAATTTCCCATTAGGGGAGTAGTGCAGTCAGTGCACCTCATTCGGTGCAATGCAGGCATTACTTAAGGTTCTTCGCAGCGTCCCTTCGGCCCCCTAGCTGCAGCTGCTTTCATTCCTTTTACTGTACCTCCGTTCATATTACCATTCTTCCATCTTCCTGTCTACCCTCTCCTAACAATTGTTTCATAGTACAACTGCTTTGAGGTTTTCCTCCTGTTACACCTCTCAGACCTTTTACTGTCAATTTCCGTTCCAGCGCTGAATGGCCTTAGTTGCCCCAGTGTTTGGAATAATGCAAAAAAATCTATATAAATAAAAAAAACAAAAAGACAAGGAATTTGTAGTACACCAGAGTCGAAAATGCATTGATTCCCGAGAGGATGAACTTGATTTCACACATAGCCTTGACTCGATAAAGGACGCTGGATGAGAGTTGATGAATGAAAAGAAACTGAATACTTTAAATATAACCTAAAATATTCTCATCAGCTTCAAACAGCGCGAACCACACAGCCGATTACTACATATCGTCCAATAGGCTTTTCGTTTAGAATCCAGTCAGACCCCGCGCCCCTACCAAAAAAAAGAATTGACGCTTTCATTAAAATGAACAATGATGTTCTCCTGTTTTAATGGGAGAGAGAGAGAGAGAGAGAGAGAGAGAGAGAGAGAGAGAGAGAGAGAGAGAGAGAGCCGAAATGAGGAAAATCGACAATTTCGTAATTTGCAATTAGTAGTTTTGACATGGGCAACTGCCAATTTCGATCTGGAAATCAGAGAGAGAGAGAGAGATAGGGGGGGGGGGGGGTAGGAAATATTAAATCATTAGGCTAAAATAAAAGTTTAGCTACCTCAAAATTAAAATTGTTAGAATTTTTGTTTGGCCCAATAGACTCTCCACGATTTGGTCATTGCTGAAAATGGGTCCAATTTGGTCCCCCCTTTTCTAGACCAATTTCAAACTTGGCAGCCAATTTCGGCCTTGCAGTTATATATGATCACTCGAATTCTTTTAATAAACACGCGCTGGAAAGTTATTAGACAGGGTAATGATAAGAAAATAATAATAAATGAAAAATACAGATATCAAAAAGGGAAAAATATTCCACATTTAGAATGGAAGATAATCTTGCCTATTCCAGGCTACATAATAAGACATTAAAAACACTCCTCTTTCATTTGAATTCCATATATTTTTTTTTTATTTTTTTTTCGTTTTATGATCTATATTGAAAAGCTTGAAGCCAGACTAGAATTCTCCAGTAACCCTCTTGTAAGGTAGTTAGCACCATCAGTGCTCTTCACGTGTACACTGTAGGCCATTTACTTAGGGTCCTTAAGGCCCTTAGTTGCAACCCCCTTTCATCCTTGACCTGTAACAGTCTCATATAAGTTCATGGATGTCTGGATGTCTGAGCGAGATTTCCATTCCGCCCCTTTCTGGATGACAGGTGTTCTGGGAGTGCTACACTCGTCCTAAATTCTCAACTACCTAACTCCGCTGTAGAAAGTTTCAATGTGTGCCCACCTTGCGTCACTATACAGACCCGTTGTCCAGAAAGGGGCTGGATGAATTCAGCTTTATCCATGAACTTACATGGGTGACTGTACCTCTGTTCAAATTCTCTTTCATCCATCTGACTTTCCTCAACTCTCTCTTAACAACTGATTCATAGTTCAAATCCTCTATTCTCCTCTATTCCTCACCATCACCAGGTTGTAATACATTCTACAGTAGATTCACATCAACCGGGCATTATTGATGTCTAGGCCAGTCCCTTATGACGCTCCTGATCGGCTGTTGATAAGCCGATCACAGGACTGGAAACTCTCAGTCTCTCTCGAGAGTTCACATGGGCAGGATCTATGTTCCACCACTCATGGGAGATACGTTTGAAATACTTATCCCTCAGGAGCGGTGGAACATACATCCTGCCTATGTGAACTCTCTCGAGAGAGACTGAGAGTTTCCAGTCCTGTGATCAGCTTATCAACAGCCGATCAGGAGCGTCATAAGGGACGGGCCTAGACATCAAATGCGCAGTTGATGTGAATCTACTATAGTTAGCAATAGAGAGGGCAATTATATTCACATATAGAATTCTGATAGACACAACCAAACTAAGCTCATTTAACTGAAGGCCATTAAGTCTCATCTATTTTAGAGATGCCATCGATAAACCAATGCATCTAACCATTTATATATATATAATTATATCTTACAAGTCTTATAGGCTTTGTATAATGAAACGATTTCTGTATCTATATAAAACAACCTGGATATTACAAGATACCATTTCCATTATGTTAGCAATGTTACGAGCAGTTGGATTCGAGGTTAATTAATTACCAGCTCTTAATTAATTTATTTGCGTCACGTTCAGAATTGGCTGTAATGTGTTCGATATAACTGAGAAGTTAGTGGCTTTATACTTCGATAAATATTTTAAATTCATTATTTCGTTGCATCAGTTTTTCTTTTCATTTACCTGTTCGCATTCTATTTTAATACCATCACCTAGTTACACTTTTTGATCAAACTCATTTGTCATATTGAATTTGAATATTATCCACTAATTTTTTTTCAATCAAATTCCATTTCACATTAAATTTTAACATACTTGGTTTAACTTATCACATAAGTTTGAATATTATCAACTAGTTAAATTTTTTCAAACATTTCCCTTTTGTATCACAGAATTTTAATATCTACTAGTTACACTTTTCTGAATATTTTTTTTTTTTGTTCCACCTTAAATTTCAATATTAACTGTGTTAATTTTTTCTGTCAAATTCTTTTACAAATTAGATTGTGATATCATTTACTAGTTAAATTTTCTGTCAAATTCCTTTGTCACATTAAATTTTAATATTATTTACTAGTTAACATTTTCTATAAGAATCTCTTTTTGCATTAAATTTGTATATCATTTACTAGTTAAATTTTTCTGTAAAATTCCTTTCCATATTTAAATTTGAATACCTTCTACAGTTAGATTTTTTCTACAAATTTCCTTTTCTACATTAATTTTTAATATTATATACAAGGAACATTTTACTGACAAATTACCTTTTCATATTCAATTCTAATAGACTAGTTAAAATTTACATTCTCAAATCTTCGACAGCAGGAAAATCCCCATCGACTGACTGATCAATTTGAATCTACTTAGCATTGCAATCAGTGACGAGCTTTGGATTGCACTGTTCAACATTTGGTATGATTCAACACCCTTATGGACCAATTGTCGTTTCATGGACCAGTCAGTGAGGTCATTACTTTATTGTTTTGCTTTATATTAGAATTAGGTTAGGTTAGGTTAAATTAAATTAGGTTATGTTTGGTTAAATTAAATCAAGTTAGTTAGGTTGGTTGTGTTAAAATAGATTAGATTACGTTAGGTTAAGTTTGGCTTGGTTAGATTAAGTTAGATTTGGTTAGAGGTACTATGTGTTTGACATTGCAGAAACACTAGGTAAAACGTGATAATTCTAACCAAACTAACTTAAACCTAACTTGTGATGCCATATAGTATTCAGTGTTAATATGTGTACTTTTAACAAACTAAGATAAATTTCTTTTAACAAGGTATGAATGTCAAACCTAACCTAACCAAGAGTTTATGCAACCTAACCTAACCAGAGTTTACCCAACCTAACCTAACCTAACCCAACATAGAAAGTACTTGTATGCTGTAGTAGTACTCAGAGCTAATCAGTGTACGTTGATGAGCTATGGTTAATTTCTTTGTCTGGTACAGCAAGACTTTGGCAAACCTACCAAGAATTTACCCAACCTAACCTTATCTAAACCAGTATACTCAACTTTACCTAACCTACCCTAGGGTTACACAGTAGAAAATGGTGCAATGTGTATCGTCAACAAACGTAACCAAGCATTTACTTAACATAACCTAATCTGACCAAGAGTTTATTTGACCTAACCTAACCCAAGTTTACTTAACCTAACCTAATCTAACCAGAGTTTACTTCACCTAACCTAACCTAGCGAAAGTTTACTTAACATAACCTAATCTAACCAGAGTTTACATAACCTTACCTAAAACCTGGGGGCTTTGATGGAAAAACATTTTTTTTACAATGCTATGAAACGCCTAATATTGTGGAAAATTTCTACATGGGGACTTATGATTGATTGATTCAGCAGTTAAAGTGTGACTGTAGTGGTAATCATTATTCTGTCTTTTCTCTGAAGTCATATTTGCTTCATATATGTGTATATATATATATATATATATATATATATATATATATATTATATATTATATATAATAATATATATATATACATATATATTATTTGTGTACACATTTATATATACATATTAAACATACCATCAAGAATAAGTGTAAGCATCTAAAGAGAGAGCACGCGAGAGAGAGAGAGCATGCGAGAGAGAGAGAGAGAGAGAGCGAGAGAGAGAGAGAGAGAGACTTAACCCCAAAGGAGCTTAGATCACAATCCACATTGATTAATTGGTAACCCTTCCCTCTGTTCAGTGGATTTGCAACACTGGATTTACAACACTTCCCTTGAATATTGCCTTTATTCTAATGATCTCCATTTATGCAGTTACTCCTGTTTGGTGTTACTTATCTCCTTCTTTCTTCTTTTTGACTGATTTTTCTTATTTTCCTTAATACTTATTTTTTCTCTTTTATTTCTTTGAACCCCTTTCTCGAAATTCAGTCAGTATGCAAGCACTTAACCTTATGGAGACCAAATAATAAACTGACAGTCAGATACAAATAAACAATTAACCTCATGGAGACCAAATTGTTTATTGTACCTGACAGTCAGGTACAATAAACAATTGACTTCATGAAGTCAAAAGAAGATTAGATACAAATCAACAATTAACCTCATGGAGACCAAACAAAATAATTGACAATCAGATACAAATAAACAATTAACCTCATGAAGTCAAAGCAAAAGAAGAAACAATCAGATACAAATAAACTATTAACCTCATGGAGTCCAAACAAAACAACTGACAATCAGTTACCAAGCAAGCTTAACCCCCATGACTAAACAAAAGAACTGACAATCAGGCATAAGTTAAACAATTAACCTCAGAGTCGATCCTGAGGCAACCAAGCACTTCCTTTTGAGGAAGTTTTCCATTGTCTGAGGTCACTAGACACCATCAACTCTCGATCCATCAGTTCCCAAAATCTCCAAAGTCTCGCTTGGCACGGAAGCGTTGACCGGAAGGAAGTCTCTGGTCCCCTGCCAAGGAACCATGTTTTGGGAACACTTCCTTTTTTTGTGAAAGGAAGGTTTTAATGGATTCCCCCCTCCATCTCCCATTTCCTCCTCTCACTTCTCATTCTTTTTCTTCCATTCTTCGAAGTTTGATGGAGGTCATGAGTTTAATGGGATTTTTTCTTTTAGATTGGTCCAGACCCAGAAGTGGATCAGGAATTTTGTCATCCTGGTTAACCGTCTTTAGAATATTTCATAAGGTTTTGGTGGATCTCCAGGATATGTTGTGGAATCGTGAGCTATAGCCCAAGGAAAATTTTATTCGATTTTGAGATTAATGTAGATCCAAAAGTAGATCCGGAATTATGTTTGTCGATCTGGCTATCTGTAGAATATTTCATAAAGTTATTGAAGGGTTATCCAGAATTTTTGTGGAATCATGAGATATGACCCAAGGAATAGTCGATTCAATTTTGAGATTAACGTAAGATCCAGAAGTAGATCCGGAATTATGTTTTTTTGTCAGTCTGCCTAACTCTCCATAAAACATCTCGTGAAGTTCTTTAGGATATTCATGAAATTTTGTGGAATCATGACGTATGACCCAAGGAACAGTATCTGATTTTCTGACTGATCCATATCCAGAAGAGATCAAGAATTTGGTTTGTCAGTCTGTTTATCAATCCATAATACACCTCAAAGTTATTGGTGGATACACAGCAATTTTTGTGGAATCATTAGTCATGGTCAAAGAAGGGTCGATTCGATTGTCAATCTGGCTATCTCTTCTTCAAACATCTCATGAAGTTCTTCATGGATATTCATGAAATTTAGTGGAATCGTGACCTATTACCTAAGGAACAGTATCTGATTTTCTGACTGATCCTGACCCAGGAATGTGGTTTATCAGTCTGTTTATCAACCCATGATACATCTCATAAACTACTGAGGCTAGAGGGCTGCAGTTTGGTATCTTTGATGACTGGAGGGCGGACGATCGACGTACCAATTTGCAGCCCTCTAGCCTGAGTTGTTTTTAAGATCTAAGGGCGGACAGAAGAAGTGAGGACGTACGGACAGACAAATAGCCATTTCAATAGTATTTTTTTACAGAAAACTAAAAAAAAATGCAAGAGTCCACAAAAGAACCCTTTTTATCACACGGCCTTGGAACTTATGACGAGCTTGTCTGATGGTGGGCAACTCTTCAATTTAGGATGTACCCATTTTCTCCGGAGCCTCTCCTTCCAAATGGGGCCTCTGGGACCCCCAAATGGTCATTTAAATGACTCGAAGTTGCGTCGTTTCACTCCGAAATGGAACCCTCGAGTTTATTCACTCTCTTCTTCTTAGGAGATCGAGCGAATAATGCGACGTATCGCACCTTGATGCAATTCAACTTGTTTCTTGATGTTTTAGGTACCTACATTCTTTTATTTATTAGTTAAAGTATCAGTTTGCATATTTTTTGAATTCCTGATTACCTAAACTGTATTTACCCTTTTTTTACCTTCTATTTAATATTTATTTCGAATGAACACCATCCTAGTCTTTGGGAGCTCCTCGAATTCTAAGCCAGTGGCCTCTTTGGTAGGCTTTGTCCATGTCAACAGGTTCATCTTCTTGATGATAATAATAAAATAATATAATAATAATAATAATAATAATAATAATAATAATAATAATATAATAATAAATAATGAAGAATTTATTTATGAGTAAAGGAGCCAGCATATATAATATATATATGATATATATATATATATAATATATATATACATATATATATATACATATATATATGATATATATATATATATATATATATATATATATATATAATATATATATTATATATATATATATATATATATATATATATATATATTTATATACCTCCAAGAACTACTTTTGGATGATGTTGCTGGCCATACCCACTTCTCCCTGACGGTGGCGATCATCCACCATTAACCATCTGCCAGGTACAGATATGCTGAGTTTTTCTATAATGACTCTAGGACGTTTGTCCTCTCCGGGTGGGATCGATCTCGGGATTTTTTTTGTAGTAGATAAAGCAATGCATTTGTTACTCGGCCATGACTTAATTTGGATCATCATGAGAAGAATGTATCCTAAATATTTTTTATAAAATAAGAAAAAAAAAATTAAAAAACTTAAACTGTTTTTTTTTTCATTCATGCATGCCCAAAAACAACTCGAATGCCCCATTTCCTAATATGGTACTAGAGATCTTTCTCTGGTACCCCAGCCACTTTTTTTCTGTGGGGTGTAATAACCTTTGAAAAAAAATGCCATAAACCCAAAATAGTATATATTCTCATTCATGTCTGCTCCCAAAATAATTTCATGCCCCCCCCCCCCCACCCCCCCCCCCCCCTTGGCATAAATATTCAGTACTCTTCCCAGATACCTCAAACCCCTTTCTGTGGGAGACCACCAGAGTATTGGATCCCTCTTGGCAACGAGACACAAAGAGCATCGGATGCCATTTGCAATAGAGGAGAGAAATCCAATACGATCTCTGATACTCTCTCTCTCTCTCCTCCTCTCTCTCTCTCTCTCTCTCTCTCTCTCTCTCCTCTCTCTCTCGCTCGAGCTGTGAAACATCCAAACTTTGGAGCCTTTTGGTGGGGCTCAATCCCCTGACCTTTTCAGTGGCATTTGCGGCTGTTTATGGGGAGTCGAGTCTTAGGGAAAAATGTCCGTTGGGAATGAATGTTTCGGGCGTCGCAATTGGGTATAAAGTGGTGTTTGTCTTTGTTACTGTCGTTGTTTTTTAGTTTCTTAGTTTTCTGTCAAATAAAACTATTGACGTGGCTTCTTATTGTCTCTCTGTCCTCGTCATTAGGTCTTAAAGACTTCCAAGGCTAGAGGGCTACAAATTGGTATGTTAATCATCCACCTCCAATCATCAAGCATACCAGATTGCATCCCTCTAGCTCAGAATTTCTATTTATTTACTTATTTATTATTATTTTTTCTTTCCTGTAAAAGAAAACTATTGATATGATTATTTGTCTGTCCGTCCACACTATTTCTTTTTTTTATTTGTCCGCACTTTTTCTTTATGCAACTTTTTTTTTTTTCCTTTGTCCGCACTTTTTACTGTCCGCACTTTTCCTGTCCGCACTTTTTCTGTCCGCCTTCAGATCACAAAACTTACTGAGGCTAGAGGGGCTGCAAATTGGTACGTTAATCACCACCCACCCTCAATCGCCAAACATACCAAATTGCAGCCCTCTAACCTCGGTAGTTTTTTGTTTTTATCTTACTTAAGGTTAAAGTTAGCCATGATCGTGCGTCTGGCACCGCAACAACAACGCAGGCCACAACGTCCGGCAGACCTATATTTCTGTAGTTTATATATCACCCAGAATTACCTTGAGAGGGATAATGTCATCTGTCCGTCTAAATCGGTGCACTGTAGGCAATACTTGAAAGTTTCTTTGCAGCGTCCCTTCCTAAGACCCCCTAGCTGATGCATAAGTTTCATTTGTTTTAATGTACCTCCGTTCATATTCTCTTTCGTCAATCTTACTGTCCTCAAACCTCTCCCAATGATTGTTTCATAGTGGAACTGTAAAGGGTTTTCCTCCTGTTGCAATCAATTTTACTCTCCTTCGCTTTCAGCGCTGAGTGACCTCTAAGATTCCAGCGCTTGGCCTTTGGCCTAAATCTTTGATATTCCAGTTACAATTCCGAAATTAGTTCTGCAATTCGGGAATGCACCCTCACCTCACCTACGTCCGAACTCTCAGTAGTCTCGTCCTACGAAGAAAGAATATTTCAACTTTATTTAATTTCCTTTCTTTTCAAAATCATACTTTATTCAAAACATCAAATACCAAAACGCATCAGAATCCATCCATCCAAGCATCGGATCCATTAGGTCAAAAAAATTAATGTTAAATGTTTCCGCGATTAAAACTATTTTGACCGCAAAAAAAATATTACATGTTGATGACGTTCTAATGGACGCAGAAATATTCTTCTAATTGATTCTGACCGAATGTCACTGGCGTCTGTTATGCAAGTCTGCAACGCTGTAGGCAGAGTGAGTTGCTTTTATATATGTAATTTGTGGAGCGATGATACGTATGTTATTTTATTCTATTTTTTTAAATAAATGATGTCTACAAACCTCCATC
>NC_087216.1:75796556-75816556 GCF_015104395.2 Macrobrachium nipponense | reverse complement strand
CTTGCTTAGATGGAATCATGTTTTAATAGAAAATAATTAAAAATTGCATATTTATATATATACGTGTGTCTCATCTAAACCCAAGGTCCCCTGCATCAATGTGTCACAGATCTCCCTCCTGTGTAATAAACCCTCACCTCCGTTCCTGTATACCTGTCACACCAACATTTCTACCCCAACGCTCCCTGTGCCAATGTACCTCGTAAACGGCATTTAATTCAGGATGGAGAGAGAGAGAGAGAGAGAGAGAGAGAGAGAGAGAGAGAGAGAGAGATGCAGTGACAGGCGCAACGATCGCAAGCAGGGTTTAAACAGCTTGACAGTTAGCAGCAAAGTTGCAGACGCAGAGGAAGTCAGTGTCGATTCGAGGGTCATTGACAGTTAATTGTCAGTTGGCTCTTGAGGGAATTGTTGCTGAATGGTGTTCAGAGAGGCTCCAGTGTTGGATTAGTCATTGATTATTGATGGAGTTGTGGGTATTTTCATGGGATTAATATGAACATTGGATTAATCACTGATTGGTGATGGAGATTGGGATTTTCATGGGATTAATATGAACGTTGGATTAATCACTGATTAGTGATGGAGTTGTGGTATTTTCATAGGATTATGTGAACATTGGATTAACAATTTATACTTATATATTCATGTGTGTTTATACTATGTATATACGTACGTCTGCATGCATTTGTATATGAACTGAGAGAGAGAGAGAGAGAGAGAGAGAGAGAGGAGAGAGAGAGAGAGAGAGAGAGAGAGGGTAGCTATCACCGTACTTATGTTATTTTTTATTTTTATTTTTTTTATTTTTTTATTTGTTGCAATTAGAGTCGTTCTTGGCCTATTTTGCTAAAATGAATAAATCGTAAATATTTACATAAATAACAATATGAAAATTAATAAAAGCGAATATCTTATCATATAATTTGAACTTTGTAATTTATCATATTATCTTCATTCCTATTTTACTGTTTCTTGCTCACGTTATCACTAATGTCGTCCTTGAGGGCACTGTTATCTCCGTTACTATTCTCTCTCTCTCTCTCTCTCTCTCTCTCTCTCTCTTATCAACTGCTTGTTTCATTTCGCCCTGACTATCGAGTAGCTGTTTACCGCCACTGGTAGTTAACAAGACGTTTTATCGAATCACCTGCAAGTCTTTAGCAATAGTCTGTCTTAGGCCTTCCTGACGAGAGGTCCTACAAGATTCGTTCGTTGGTTTTTAAGTTTCTTGTTACTTGAGTGTTCCTTGAACGTCTTTTGTACTTAACGTTGGTTTGTGGTATTTTTTTTGTAACTTGCTTTTTACGTACTTTGTGTTCTTCCCCTCCATTTTTTTTAATTTTTTTTTTTTATTATTGTTATAAGTTTTAATAAGTATTATTTTTTTATATTTTTTTTTAATAAGTATTGTTTTTATATTTTTATAGGTGTTTTTTTAGTCTTTTGTTTTTGAATGTTCCTTAATCATTAATATCTTGAAGGTGTATCGTGGTTCTCTTGTGTATGTATTGAAGTTTTCTTAGTTCCAATTTCAACTTTGTTACTTTTGTGTTCCTTTTTTCAACTGTTACTTTTGTGTTCCTTTTTTCAACTGTTACTTTTGCGTTCCTTTTTTCAACTGTTACTTGGTGTTCCTTTTTTCACATTTGTTACTTGGTGTTCCGCCTTTTTCCACATTTTGGTTACGTTTATGTTCCTTTTTTTGTTTTTTATTTACTTGGTGGTTCCTTTTTTAGTCCAACTTTTTGTTACTTGGTTGTTTTCCTTTTTCTTTTTAGTCAACTTTTGTTCTACTTGGTGGTTTTTCCTTTTTTTAAGTCAACTTATGTTACTTTGGTGTTTCTTTTTTTAGTCAACTTTGTTACTTGGTAGGTTTTCTTTTATAACTTAAAATTTGAACATAACATCAGTGGTGCTTCCTATTTTCAATGCTGTTATTTTATGCTCCTTTTTTTGAGTTAATTAAAATCTGTGTTCCTCAATGTTTAACTTTGGTTTCTTAAAGCTAAGTTGAGGTTAAATATTTATGAACATTTTACTTACAGCTTGTGCACTCGTGGATTGTGTACTCTAATCCAGTTTTGCCAAGTTTTGAATTTTAGTTTTTAAGTTCAACTTCATTATCTCATAAGAATTCTTATATCATTTGTGAATCTAGTTTAGTCAAGTGTTGAATTTTATTTACTTTTAAGTTTTCCTTCGTTATTTTATCAGAATTTTTACATCACTAGTTAAATGCTGTCTTAATATAGATATAACTTTTTACTGGATTTTGCCCTTCAATCCAGTTTTGTCAAGTGTTGTAGCTTGAAGACTTTAATTCAATATTTTGTCTTGATTATCTGTTAAAATTCTTTACTGATATTTAACAACTTCCAGGCTTCGTCAAAAACTACGTTGACTTGAATGGCTCGCAAGACGTAAAGTATTTTTATTCCTTCAATCCTTCCACTTCAAGGATTTCAACTTGTGGGATATTTGCATCAAAATAAAATGGAATTTAGACCTAAGATAACATCTCAACGTATCTATTCTAATGGAGGACGAATGTGGTAACTATTCTCAACTGACTAAAAAATGGTTTGTAGTTGTCCATTGGTAAGTAGAGAGTCTTGGAGTTTTTTCTTTAATTTCTGAAACTTATGTAAGCTCCTCCCCCCTTCAGGGGCGGGGCCCCTGGCGTGGGGGAGGAGTCCTATAGGGCGTACGGTAGACTCTTTTAAAGTCTACCATAGGTCGAAGGGGGAGCTTGCACCGTAGTTAGTCTTAAGCAATCCATGGCTAGGTTTAAGTAAAGTTAGTTTTAAACTGGGTTGTACCTTACAATTTTCAGTTAAACTTAAGCTAGTTTTAGACTTAGACTTAGTTTTAGACTTTGTTCTACATTTCAAATTTCAGTTTAACTTAACGTAACATAACTTAAAATTCTTTTGGTGCGTAACTTCTGATTATCCTTCAGTATTTGAAACAATCAAATTTTCAGATCAATTATGTTTCTTTTAATATTACAACGTTGGATTTTTTAACTAATTTCATACATAGCTATCTATTAATCTGTTAAATTTTAGTTTTTGCATTATCGTAATAAGTAAACTTAGCTACAGTGAACTCATTAAGTTAATTGAACTTATAAAAAGCCTTACTATTCAAAAGTTACTATCAAAATAGTTTAGCCAGAGTCAAATCATAAAACCTGTTCGTCAAAGTAGCTTTTGTGTGTTATATATTTCAGTCGAGATGTCAAATAAGAGTTTACCTTTTAACTTCAATGTTTTAATCATTTAATATTAAATCCCTTTTTAAAAGTTTTGCTTTGATGTGGAAACAGTTTACTTGGTGTTGCTTTGACATGGGAACAAAATTCTTGAAGCCCAAGTTTGAATTAGGCTATGGAGCTTTTAATTAAAGACTTTAGCACACTGATTATTTGTCCTGAATCAAGCGGGACTTTACTTTTTAGTGAATTATTTGTATGAATTTCCCACAGGTACAGTGACCTGGAACACAGAGAAGGGTTGCTGGAACAGACATGAGGGTTGCTGAATCATATGGTTGCTGGAACAGACATGAGGGTTGCTGAATCATATTATGGTTGCTGGAACAGACATGAGGGTTGATTAATCATATGGTTGCTGGAACAGACATGAGGGTTGCTGAATCATATGGTTGCTGAATCATATGGTTGCTGGAACAGACATCAAGGGTTGCTGAATCATATGGTTGCTGGAACAGACATGAGGGTTGCTGAATCATATGGTTGCTGGAACAGATATGAGGGTTGCTGTATAAAGACTTGAGGATTGTTGGAACTTAAAGTTGCTGGAATACAGACTTTGAGGATTGCTGGTACCTAAAAGTCTAGCTAAGAACACACTTGAGGATTGCTTGAGCATAAGGGTTGCTGTAATAAAGACTTTAGTATTTCTTGAGCAGAAGGGTTGCTGGAACCAAATGACCTGAGAATTGCTGGAGCATAATGGTTGCTGAAACACAGAATTGAGGATTGCTTGAGCATAATGGATGCTGGAACCAAGAGGCTTGAGTATTTCTTGAACATAAGAGTTGCTGGAACCAAATGACCTGAGAATTGCTGGAGCATAATGGATGCTGGAACCAAGGGACTTTGGGGATTGCTTGAGCATAACGGATGCTGGAGCCAACCAAGGAGTATTAGAAATGGGCTGCTTTGAACCGTGATAATCCTGAAGGTAGCATTAGTCAGATTTTGAATAACATCCCAGTTATAAAGCCTTTTCTGGTGACGCCAGAAAGATGTCTTGAGGTGAATAAATTTCTTGCTTTATGAATATGTCTAGATAAACAAAAGTTTTTAAAAATCTTATGTGCACAATGAAACTAATTTGTAAGTTTTCATTTTTTGTTAATTTGTTTAATCTGTCAACACATCTAGTATAAAATTATGGTTTGATACACAAAATTTATTTAGTTGAATGATTGTTCCTTTGTACAATATGTCGACACACCTAGAATAATTTTGTCTAGGCCATTACTTTAGTTTGTGAAAGTGAAGAGGTAAAGTCAATTTTGCGGATTAGATTGAAAATGTGGAATATTTTAAATTGTGGGCGGAACTTTCCTCTGAGTAGAGCTAGTGGTTTGGTTAATGAGAATCTGAGACATAATAAATTAATGTTCACACTTATTTTCTCTCTGGGTATTACACTAATAGTTTAAAGTTGTTCATGATATTTAAGGTTATTCATAGCCCAAAATCAGTAAGCAACTTCATTTAAGGTTATTCATAGCCCAAAATCGGTATAAGCTACTTTTACACAACATTGGGATGTTCATAAATGAATCGTTGGTTACTGAACTTTATGGTTACTGATCTTGAATGATGGACTGTGAATAAAAATTAAATAAGCCAGGGTACTTTAATGTAAAATGTTTACTATAAAAATAACAAGACCTTTAAAAGTATACCGGTTTCAGTGTTAAAGAACTTTAAGACCTTTATTATAGTGAATAGAATAAAGTTTAATAGTTACTCCAAAATCAAATTGGACTTGCTGGATAGAGTAGGTTTATTTTTCAAACTAAACTTTTGTGAACTTTTAATAAGGCGATGCATTTTACCTGAGTAATAAGAGCGCCATTTAAGCTCGTTCTCTCTCTCTCTCTCTCTCTCTCTCTCTCTCTCTCTCTCTCTCTCTCTCTCTCTCTCTCTCTCTCTCTCTCTCCAAAATAGTTCACTAGGATTAATCCACTCTCCCTCTCCCCTCTGTCAAAAGCTCTCTCTCTCTCTCTCTCTCTACTCTCTCTCTCTTCTCTCTCTCTCTCTCGTACCCGAAGAACTGTAGGAACGTTGCAATATTCTCCAGAGCCATGTTTTACCCCCTCGAAAAATCTCGAGCAACAGCAATAGAAGAACTGCCGGAGAGAGATTTGAGCAGTTTCACAGTTTTGTAGATGTTACTCTCAGAAAAGTAGACATGACAACTGTAGGCATTACTTGAAAGGTTTTAGCAGCGTCCCTTCGGCCCCAAGCTGAAACCTATATAATTCCTTCTATTGTACCTGCGTGCATATTCAATTTTCAATAACTTCACTCGAACCTCTTGCCAATTTTTTTCAGTGCAACTACAAAAGTTTTTGCTTTGTTACTCCATTCAAACCTACCTATTCTCAATTTCCTTTCCAGCGCTGAAATATCTCTTTGGGTCCCAGCTTGGATTTTGGCCTAAATCCTATATTCCATTCTTGCAAGAAAAGCATTGCCAGACACTTTTCAGCGGTTTTAAAAGTTATATGGAAGAAAGTTCTTCGAAATGAAGACCATCTGTAGATGGACAGTGATCATTGAAAACTTATTTGCTAAACGATAATTTAGGTAACTCAAGCCAGCGAAACATTGGATATGTATCGATAGCAGTTTTTAAACTTATATAAGAGACCCCACCTCTTGCAAGGGTTTCGGACCGTGGTAGGCCAGATACCCCTCTAGCTACAGGGGCCTTCCGAGACACTTTGGGGACCGGGGGGCACAGTCCCATTTTGGCCCCCCTCTTATGGGGAGGCGAGCCAAAGCAGCTGGGGAGGGGGGTGATTTTTGGAATAGGAGCAATTGTAGGATCATTTTAATGGCACTTGTAAATACAAATTTACACTGGATTTACCTTTTCCCTGTTATAGCAGCAATGGTTAAATTTCGCATTTTTCGGGGACCCCCTCCCTTTGGGCCCGGGGGCGATTCAACAGCCCCCTCCCCCCCTCAGGACCGCCACTGCCTAGCTCTCCAAGGGCACCTGTTCACGTCTTTAAAGCAGAAGCCTGAAGAAGGCAGTGTGTTTCCTTTCTCTCGCCAATGTGTCTTGCAACTAATCCAAATGTGCAGCGCCTCAGTGGCGTGATCGGTAAGGTCTTGGCCTGCCACCTTGGTGGCCGCGAGTTCGATTCTCGGGCATTGAATTGAGGTGTGAGAGATGTGTATATCTGGTGATAACGTTCACTCTCGACGTGGTTCGGAAGTCACGTAAAAGCCGTTGGTCCCGTTGCTGAATAACCACTGGTTCCATGCAGCGTAAAAATACCATACAAACAAACAAACAAAATTTCAAATGTGTTTGACCGAAAAGTTTGTTTTTCGTTTCATGTCATCCGGTATTACTTGTTATATAATAATTCAGATATTCAAACACTTGCAATGTTTCTCCTTGCGTGTTTAAACTATTTTGGATATCGTTAAATCAATTCATACTTTTAAAATAATCGTAGGAAATAGAACTGAAATAAAAAAAAATCTTGTTGTCCTTTGGAAACTTGATATAACCAGCTACGCGCTGACAAAAAGATATATTAAATAGAATAGAGAAGACTGTATAA
Source organism: Macrobrachium nipponense (assembly GCF_015104395.2). Lineage (NCBI taxonomy): Eukaryota > Metazoa > Arthropoda > Malacostraca > Decapoda > Palaemonidae > Macrobrachium > Macrobrachium nipponense. The sequence goes on along the minus strand of NC_087216.1, from coordinate 75,809,710 downwards.
CTAATGTCGTAGAAATAGCCATTATTTTCACTACTGCTGCCCTTGGAGGAGGCCTCCTCTCCCATTCTTATGAGTATAATTGTGGCATCAAGATGGTGATAGATTGATGTCGATTCTGAGTACGTAACATGAATTCAACAAGGAATTTCCCATTAGGGGAATAGTACCTTCAGTGCACCTCATTCGGTGCAATGTAGGCATTACTTAAGGTTCTTCGCAGCGTCCCTTCGGCCCCCTAGCTGCAACTGCTTTCATTCCTTTTGCTGTACCTCCGTTCATATTACCATTCTTCCATCTTCCTGTCTACCTTCTCCTAACAATTGTTTCATAGTACAACTGCTTTGAGGTTTTCCTCCTGTTACACCCCCCTCTCAAACCAAAAAAAAAAAACCCCCCTTTTACCTGTCCATTTCCTGTCAAATTTCCGTTCCAGTGCTGAATGGCCTTAGTAACAGATAACAATCCTTATTGCTTGTTTCCTCGTAGCCTTGGTGTCTTGAGGTAACAATCCTTATTGCTTGTTCCCTTGTAACCTTGGTGTCTTTGAGACTCGAGCTTCGGTATCGCTCCCGTGTATGTTTTAATTAATAAAGTTCCTGTCTGAAGAACTGACGTCTCCTTCACCTCCCTGGGTACTATATGGTAGCAGAGCGTGGTTTGAGGGACTGCGGCGATCGTCTTGGAGAGTGAATTTTACTACGAAAGTTAAAAGAAAACAAATGATGAGCAGCTAAAAGTTCCCGAACATCGGGGAGGGGGAGTAATCCGGAAGTTCTGTGTGTAAGATGCCGCAAATGTGAAGCCATCTGCGAGAAGGAAAACCAATGGATTTCGGCTTATGAACTGGAAAGGGCGTATTGGTTCTGTCGAACCAGAGTGCTTCGGGGAAGCAGATTATCATGGATAGATGAAGAAAACAAATTTGTTGTGATGATGCTGAACTGTTGATACATGGTGCGGCAGACGACCTGAGCCTGAAGTTGTGTGAGCCGAAGAATGGTAATTACGAGTCTTCACAGTAGCTTAATCCTTTTGCTGTTTTGAGTGTTTGTGAGAGCTTGGGGATCTTCTGGAAGAAACCTTGAACCCTGATGTTACAATCAACAATAAAGTGACACAGTTATAATCGGAAATTGTTGATATATATATTTTTTCCCCTCACGAGGAATGATGGCGTCTTCAGAATACTCTGCAGTTTCCTTACCAGGATACATTGAGGATGAAAGTGAGCTTATGAACCAGTTGACCGACTGGCTAACTTTGGAACCATAGACAATGCTGGAAATTTTATTTTCAAATTTTGTCGTAAGTGTAAAGCCCGGTATTGGGACATAAAAAAAATGGAGATGAGAGCAAGTGTGAAAATAATGAGTTGAATTTAGGTGAAGTGGAACAGGTAAAACGGTGGCTAGAAACAAATGAACTTTTTGAGGCAGCAAAAAACCAGTTAGATCAAAGGTATGAGGCTAGAATTTGTGGACAGTGTAATAAACTATTTAAAAACAGAGCAACCAATATTTCGCATCAGAAAAACTTTCACAAAAAGTGGGATTTCGGTAAAGAAACAAACAGGATAATGTATGAAAAGAGTGATATGGATGAAAGACTAGACAAATTATTGAAAATCATTGAAACTAATTTTTGAGATAAACCAATTTGGAAGTGGAAATAACCATGTTAATTTGTTAGTTAAAATCGGAAAGCTCCAATCTGGACTAATGGCCAGGATTTTGAAAGTTATTGCCATCAACTAAGGCTATGGGATTCACAGACAACCATTCCTCCAATTCAAAAATTTTTCGAATTAGTGGATAGTTTTTAAAGACAAACAAAGAGATTGGAGGATTATCAGAATTTGTGTCAAGAGAAGTTATAGAAAAAGTAAACACTAATAGTGTAACTATCATTGAAGACGTGATAAACTTGCTGAAAGGTAAATTTTGAAAAAACAACATCTTGGAAAAAATGTCTGAATTGGTTTCTGAAATACAAAAAGAAAAAAAAATTTGAACAGAAAGATAAGGAAACAGGTGAAGAGTATCTGAATAGATTCGAGAATCTTTTAGTGAAAATGGATAGAGCAAACTTTGGATCACAGTGGAAGTTATGGACTACAGTTTTGTTTTTAGATAAGTCTAAATTAGAAACAACAGAAAAAATTTCAATTATGAAACAACTAAAAAATGTAGAAGATAAAGTGACCATAGAAATTTGTAAACAGGAGTTCAAGGAACTAAAGATAGAAAACCAAAGACCCGAAAAGGAATTGGACGTATTTTATACAAATAGACAAAGATCTACATCTAGATCAAATGATATGCAAAGAAATAGGAGACCATACTCTCGTTCGAGAGACAGAAGCCAAAACATGAGAGAGTCAGGAAGCAGATATCAGAGTAGAAGATATTACTCTCGATCAGGAGATAGAAACCGAAACAGAATAGACTCCTTTAAACGAAGAGAACCTTCAGAAAGGAGAAGTGAAGATCCTGAAGAGTTTGAAAGGAATTGCAAAATCGTCCGTTGGAGGCGGCAGGAGGCTCAGATCAGAATCGAGAGAGAAAAGGTGTAGAAATGAATGCTGTCTGAATAGATTAAGTAACATCAGATTTGTGAGTGTTGAAGATGAGAGAGGAGAAGTAGAAATGCCTGAAATTTACTTTACGGATGAAATCAATGAAACTGAGATGATTATTGACAATGGTGCACCCAAAAATGTGGCAGGAATTAAATGGATAGAAGAATATCTGAAGAAAAATCAATTTGGAAAAGGGCAAGTTAATGTTAAAAGAATAGAAAAGAAAAAGTTCAAATTTGGACCAAGCAAAGTTTATGAATGCCACAAAATGTTTGAAGTTCCACTGATAATTAAAGGAAAGACAAATGGAACAGAGTTCAGTAGACTACGAGTGCAAATTTATGCTATTGAAGCTAATATCCCTTTTTTGTGTTCTAAAGAACAACTCCAGAAATGGAGTGCCTCTCAGGACTACGAGAGAGGAAAGGAAAAAACTAGTTATCAGAAGCTTGGTTCCAAACCTAGAAATAGATTTTGATAACCACTAAAGGTAACCATCTTGCTGTTGTCTTGGAAACTAATAAAGAATGTAGCGAAGAAGAGATTGTAATGTTTGTCAAGAAACTGGAAAGCAATAAAGAGATATCAGAGTATAAAAGAGTAAAAAGGGTAGGGTATCTGGTATTCTGGCCACAAGGGAGAAATTCAACTCCTCCATTTGTTCACATTGGCAGGAGTAATAACCAACCGAACCAAAAAGATGATTAAGAAAGTTGTTAATGAATGTATACCTGCCAAAAGTATAAAAAATCATTAGGCATACCAAAAGTTGCCATCCCAACAGTGACGGAATTTAATCAAAAGGTCACAGTTGACCTAAAGCAAGTGAAGGAGAATAACATTCTGTGGATGGTAGACGCCTTCACAAAATTAATAAGTGGAGTTGTGCTCAAGAACAAAGAAGCAGTCACTGTTTTGCATGCCGTCACCCAGAACTGGTGCGAGGAAATCCGGATGGATATCCTACTGAGGGATTTTGGGCAGACAATGATGGATCAGAATTTCAAAATAAGAAATGGAAAGTTTGGCTTCTGCAATGGGAATTACGATCAGGTTTGGCCAACATATTCCCCTTGGAGTAATGGTTTGAACGAACGAAATCAGTACAGCGCTGATCTAACTGTGAAGAAAGTGATGGAGGAGAATGATAGAATTACATTAGATGAAGCAGTTTCAAAAGCGGCCTGGTGTCATAATACTAACATAACAGTGAAAGGATATGCCCCATTACAGTTACTCACTGGGAGAGCTGTAGTAGTTCCTGGTATAACAAGTGGAAATGTAGCTACCGAATCTTTAATCTCTGAGTCAGAAGCAGTCAGAAGACATATTGAAAATCAAAAAGAAGTGAATAAGAAGTATAGAGAAATTGAGTATGGTGAAAAGTTGAAAATTGCCTTAAACTCAAGAAATGCGTCTTTTAATGATTATCTATATACACCTGGGGAGAAAGTATTTTACCAGCACAAAGGTGGAAAACAATGGTTTGGTCCCGCTACGGTGGAAAAGATGGAAGGGAGAAGTGTATGGATTTTAGCAAATGGAGATATGAAAAAGGTAGCCTCTTGTCATTTACAACCTTACGGAACGTTAAGGACTTCAGCTCATGAGAAACAAAGATGTGAGATTGCGTCGAAGGATGAGGCAGCTATTACTGACCTGTCCGAGAGTGAAGAAATTAACTTAGAAAAGAGAGAAGAAGCGACAGTTGTTAGTAAACCTGATTTGGCAGAAGAGAATTATGACAAAATGACCGTGAAAGATCATCTTCCATCTGAAAAAAGACCGAAGAAAAGTAAAATTATAACTATGACCTTCAAGAATGGAGAGGAATACAAGGGAAAAAGTGACTGAAGTGAACAAACCTAACTCCAAGCGCAAATTCGTGTGCTTCATAAAAACTAGAGGGAGGTAAAACTATTGAAGTTGACTTCGAAAATGAAATAAGGGACTGGAAATATCTGATTAATGAAAAAGAAGAAGAAACTGAAGTAAGAGAGACTAAAGAAAATGTCGAACTAGATAACATTGGTACTTACTGGATGAAAATGTCAAATGACGAGTGCTTAGTAGAGGAAATAACCACATATGTAGTAGAAGTTCCAAGAGTCGTCATCATGAGCCTGAAGTTACAAACGCTAAAGAAAAAGAACTTGAAAATTTTGAGTATTATGAAGCATTTGAAGAAGTAAAAGATCAGGACAAGAGAAAATTGGTTCAAGGTGGGTCATAACTGAAAAAGAGAGACAAGATGGGCAGAAGACCAAAATAAAAGCAAGGTTAGTTGCTAGAGGATTCCAGGAAACGGAGAAACCAAAATCAGATTCCCCAACCGCCTTGAGAGAGTCTTTCAAGACTTTCATCGCAGTATCGGCTAATGAAGGATTTGAACTGGAGAGCGTCGACATTTCAGCAGCTTTCTTACAGGCCGAAAAGCTTGAGCGTGATGTGTTTGTTGAACCACCCAAAGATGTAAAAAAGGAAGGAACCATTTGGAAACTGAACAAGCCAATCTATGGGCTTGAAGACGCAGGTAGGAGATTTTGGCTTAAAGTAGACAAGATTTTTAAAGCAAGAGGAATGAAAACACTGCATGGAGATAACGCCTTCTACTACCTCCATGACGGCGGATCATTACTTGGTATGATTTTATGTCATGTTGATGATTTTTCGATTTCAGGAAAAAGAGAATTTGTGGATATGATCAAGGAACTTCTAATGAAAAATTTTACGATTTCTAAGGTGGAGTCATCCGAATTCAGATTTACAGGGATTGATATAGTTAAAACAAGAGAAGGAATAGAAGTAAGCATGGAGGATTATGCCCAATCTATTGAGGAAATCAAAGAAATAAGGAAAATTGGAAATGACGAACCTCTAACAAAAACCGAATATAAAGTTTTCAGGAAGTATGCAGGAAAAATCCAGTGGTTGGCGGAAAATGTCCGACCCGACTTGGCTATTGTTGGATTGAACATGTCTATGAAAAATAAAGATGCTACGATCGGTGACCTAAAGAGAGTAAACAAAATTGTTAAGAAAATTAAATCAAGAGAAAGCAAAATAAAGTTCGGTAAAATAGGGAAGAAAGAAGACCTGAAAATTTATGGCCTCGGCGATGCGAGTTACAGATGTGACTCAAAGTCAATTGGGGGTAACTTGATTTTAATGGGAAACAAGAAAACTGATATAGTAGCTCCTATATATTGGAAAACCAAAACCATCAAACAAGTTTGCCATTCGGCCAAAGACGCCGAAACGAGAAACTTAACTAAATTAGTAGATGACAGTGTTTATTTAGCAAAAAGTGTTGAACAACTTATGTTTGGAGAAAAAGGAGGAAAAATCCCAGTAAAGCTGTTCACGGACAGCAGACCAACACTGGAAAGTATAGCCTCATCAAAACAGGTAGAAAGAAAATTGTTAAGAAACGCAGTGGCAGACTTGAAGGAGAAACTAATTCATAAAGAGGTAGAATCATATAGTTGGCTGAATACTAAAGACATGATAGCAGACATATTAACAAAGGAAAATAAAGAGAGTGATGACATGGTGGATGTCTTAGTTAGGGGAAGACTTAGAATGGCTTTAAATGAAGACAATCTTGTTCATTTTAAAAACGATGAGTTCAGGCTAGAAAAAATGTGTTAAAATTAAAGAGAAGGGAAACAGGTTTTAAATATATGTGTAATTTCTTTTGCAATTCTTAGATATTTATGCAATGGAATGTTGTATGCGAGGTAGACTATTATAGTTCTTTTATTATGAAATGCTATTGTTTGTATTCATATTACAATGTACGTTTAGTTTTAGCTTGATAACGATTTTATATTTGATGCTATATTTTATCCACTTTATTATAATCAGTAACTTCTGTATAGATCTCTGTTTGTTTAACGAAGTAAAACAAAAAAGGACGGCGGGGGAATAACAGATAACAATCCTTATTGCTTGTTTCCCTCGTAGCCTTGGTGTCTTGAGGTAACAATCCTTATTGCTTGTTCCCTTGTAACCTTGGTGTCTTTGAGACTCGAGCTTCGGTATCGCTCCCGTGTATGTTTTAATTAATAAAGTTCCTGTCTGAAGAACTGACGTCTCCTTCATTTCCACCTCCCTGGGTACTATACTTAGTTGCCCCAGTGTTTGGAATAATACCAAAAAATCTATATAAATCAAAAAATAAAAATACAAGGAATTTGTAGTACACCCAGAGTCCAAAATATCTTGATTCCCGAGAGGATGAACTTGATTTCACGATAGCCTTGACTCGATAAAGCCATCAGCTTCAAACAGCCGATTACTACATATCGTCCAAAATGCTTTTCGTTTAGAATCCTGTCAGACCCCGCGCCCCTACCAAAAAAAAAAAAAAAAAAAAAATTGAAGCTTTCACTAAAATGAAACATAATGCTCTCCTGTTTTAATGAGAGAGAGAGAGAGAGAGAGAGAGCCAAAATGAGGAAAATCGACAATTTCGTAATTTGCAATTAGTAGTTTTTGACATGGGCAACTGCCAATTTCGATCTGGAAATAGGAGGAGGAGGAGGAGGAGGAGGAGGAAAATACTGAATCATTAGGCTAAAAAAAGAGAAAATTTAGCCCACCTCAAAATAAAATTGTTAGAGTTTTCATTAGGCCTAATAGATTCTCCACGAGTTGGTCATTGCTGAAAATGGGTCCAATTTGGTCCCCCCTTCTAGACCAATTTCAAACCTGGCACCCAATTTCTGCCTTGCAATTATATAAGATCACTCTAATTCTTTTAATAAACACGCGCTGGAAAGTTATTAGACAAGGTAATAATATGAAAATAATAATAAATGAAATATACAAATATCAAAAAGGGACAAATATACCACATTTAGAATGGAAGGTAATCTTGCCTATTCCAGGCTACATAATAAGACGTTAAAAACACCCTCTTTCATTTGAATTCCATATATTTTATTTCTACGTTTTATGATCGATATTGAAAAGCTTGAAGCCAGACTAGAATTCTCCAGTAACCCTCCTGTAAGGTAGTAGCACCATCAGTGCTCTTCACGTGGTACACTGTAGGCATTACTTAGGGTTCTTAAGGCCCTTAGTTGCAACCCCTTTCATCCTTGACTGTACAGTCACTCATATAAGTTCATGGATGTCTGGGTGTCTGAGCGAGATTTCCATTCCGCCCCTTTCTGGATGACAGGTGTCTGGGAGTGCTAAACTGGCCAAAAGTTCAACTACCTAACTCAGCTGTAGAAAGTCTCGGTGTGTGTCCGTCTTACGTCACTTTACAGACCCGTTGTCCAGAAAGGGGTTGGGTGGAATTCAGCTTTATCCATGAACTTATTTGAGTGACTGTACCTCCGTTCAAATTCTCTTTCTTCCATCTGACCTTCCTCAGCCCTCTCCTGGCAATGGATTCATAGTTCAAATCCTATTTTATCCTCTATTCTCTTCATCAACAAGTTGTAGTACATTCTCTAGTAGATTCACATCAACCGTGCATCTGATGTCTAGCCCCCCTACGACGCTCCTGATCGGCTGTTGATAAGCCGATCACAGGGCTGGAAACTCTCAGTTTCTCTCGAGAGAGTCTGAGAGTTTCCAGCCCCGTGATTGGGTTATCAACAGCCAATCAGGAACGTGGTAAGGGACTGGCCCAGACATCAAATGCACGGTTGATGTGAATCTACTATAGTAGCAATTGATAGAACATTATATTCACATATAGAATTCTGGTAGACACAACCAAACAAAGCTCATTCAACTGACGGCCATTAAGTCTCATCTATTTTAGAGATGCCATTGATGAACCAATATGTTGAACCACTTCTATATATATAATCATATATCTTATAAGTCTTGTAGGCTTTGTATAATGAAACGATTTCTGTATTTATATAAACAACCTGGCTATTACAAGATACCATTTCCATTATGTTAGCAATGTCACGAACGGTCGGATTCGGGGTTAATTAATTACCAGCTCTTAATTAATTTATTTGCGTCACGTTCAGAATTGGCTGTAATGTGTTCGATATAACTGAGAAGTCAGTGGCTTTATACTTCGATAAATATTTAAAATCATTATTTCGTTGCATCAGTTTTCTTTCATTTACCTGTTCGCATTCTATTTTAATACCATCGCCTAGTTACACTTTTTGATCAAACACTTTTGTCATATTGAATTTGAATATTATCTACTTATTTTTTTCCATCGAATTCCATTCCATATTAAATTTTAACATACTAGGTTTAACTTCTCACATTAAGTTTGAATATTATGAACTAGTTAAATTTTTCAAACAGTTCCCTTTTGTATCACAGAATTTTAATATCTACTAGTTAAACTTTTCTGAATATTTTTTGTCTACCTTAAATTTCAATATTAACTGTGTCAATTTTTCTGTCAAATTCCTTTTACAAATTAGATTATGATATCATTTACTAGTTAAATTTTTCTGTTAAATTCCTTTGTCAGATTAAATCTTAATATTATTTACTAGTTAAAATTTTTCTATCAAAATCACATTTTGCATTAAATTTCTATATCATTTACTAGTTAAATTTTTCTGTCAAATTCCATTTCATATTAAATTTTAATATCTATTAGTTAGATTTGTCTATCAAATTCCTTTCCACATTAAATTTTAATATTATATACAAGCAACATTTTTCTGACAAATTACTTTCCATATTCAATTCTAACAGACTAGTTAAAAATTTACATTCTCAAATCTTCGACAACAGGAAAATCACTGTCGACCGACTGACCGATTTGCATCTATTTAGCATTGCAGTCAGTGACGAGCTTTGAATTGCACTGTTCAACGTTTTATATGATTCAACACCTTGTGGACCAATTGTCATTTCATGGACCCAGTAAGTGAGGTCATTACTTTGCTGTTTTGCTTTATATTAGATTAGGTTAGGTTAGGTTAAATCAAGTTACGTTAGGTATGCTTAAATTAAATGTAGTAAGTTAGGTTTGGTTGTGTTAGATTAAAATAAAATAGATTAGGTTAAGTTAAGTTTGTTTTGGTTAAATTAAGTTAGATTTGATTAGAGGTCCTATGTGTTTGACATTGCAGAAAATACCACGTAAAACATGCAAACTCTAACCAAACATAACTTAACCTAACCTTATGTGAGGCCATATAGTATTCAGTGTTAATAAGTGTATTTTTTACAAACTAAGATAAATTTCTTTAACATAGTATGAGTGTCAAACCTAACCAAGAGTTTAAACAACCTAACCTAACCAAAGTTTACCGAACCTAACCTAACCCAACCTAAAAAGTACTTGATGCCATATAGTACTCAGTGTTAATGAGTGTACGTTGATGAGCTAAGGTTAATTTCTTTGTCTGATACAGCAAGACTTTGGCAAACCTACCAAGAATTTACCAAACCTAACCTTATCTAAACCAGTTTACTCAACTTTACCTAACCTACCCTGGGTCTTACACAGTAGAAAATGGTGCAATGTGTATTATCAACAAACCTAACCAAGCATTTACTTAACATAACCTAATCTGACCAGAGTTTACTTGACCTAACCTAATCTGACCAGAGTTTACTTGACCTAACCTAACCCCAGTTTACTTAACCTAACCTAAACTAATCACAGTTTACTTAACCTAAAATAATCTAACCAGAGTTTACTTCACCTAACCTAACCTAACCACAGTTTACTTAACCTAACCTAACCACAGTTTACTTAACCTAATCTAACTTCGGGCTTCCATGGGAAAAAATGTTACAATGCTATGAAACGCCTAATATTGTGGAATATTTCTACATGGGGACTTATGATTGATTGATTCAGCAGTTAAAGTGTGACTGTAGCGGTAATTATTATTCTGTCTTTTCTCTGAAGCCATATTTGTTTCGTGTAAATGTTTACATATATGTGTGTGTATGTGTGTATAGCATTTGTGTACAGATTTATAAATACATATTAAACATACCACCCCGAATACAGACATCGAAGAGAGAATTAGAGAGAGTTGCATAAGCGTCTAGAGAGAGAGAGAGAGAGAGAGAGAGAGAGAGAGAGAGAGAGAGAGAGAGAGAGAGAGAGAGAGAGAGAGAGAGACTTAACCCCAAAGGAGCTTAGATCCCAATCCACATTGATTAATTGGCAACCCTTCCCTCTGTTCAGTGGATTTGCAACACTGGATTTGCAACACTTCCCTTGAATATTGCCTTTATTCTGATGATCTCCATTTTATGCAGTTACTCCTGTTTGGTGTTACTTATCTCCTTCTTTCCTTCTTTTTGACTGATTTTTCTTATTTTCCTTAATACTTATTTTTTCTCTTTTATTTCTTTGAACATTTCTCGAAATTCAGTCAGTATGCAAGCACTTAACCTTATGGAGACCAAATAATAAACTGACAGTCAGATACAAATAAACAATTAACCTCATGGAGACCAAATTGTTTATTGTACCTGACAGTCAGGTACAATAAACAATTGACTTCATGAAGTCAAAAGAAGATTAGATACAAATCAACAATTAACCTCATGGAGACCAAACAAAATAATTGACAATCAGATACAAATAAACAATTAACCTCATGAAGTCAAAGCAAAAGAAGAGACAATCAGATACAAATAAACTATTAACCTCATGGAGTCCAAACAAAACAACTGACAATCAGTTACACAATCACTTAACCCCATAGTCTCTAAACAAAAAAACTGACAATCAGGCATAAGTTAAACAATTAACCTGAGAGTCGATCCTGAGGCAACCGAGCACTTCCTTTTGAGGAGTTTTTCCATTGTCTGAGGTCACTAGACACCATCAACTCCCGATCCATCAGTTCCCAAAATCTCCAAAGTCTCGCTTGGCACGGAAGCGTTGACCGGAAGGAAGTCTCTGGTCCCCTGCCAAGGAACCATGTTTTGGGAACACTTCCTTTTTTTCTTTTTTTTTGTGGAGGAAGGTTTTAATGGATTCCCCTCCATCTCCCATTTCCTCCTCTCACTTCTCATTCTTTTCTTCCATTCTTCGAAGTTTGATGGAGGTCATGAGTTTAATGGGATTTTTTCTTTTAGATTGGTCCGGACCCAGAAGTGGATCAGGAATTTTGTCATCCTGGTTATCTGTCTTTAGAATATTTCATAAGGTTTTTGGTGGATCTCCAGGATATGTTGTGGAATCGTGAGCTATAGCCCAAGGAAAAGTTTATTCGATTTTGAGATTAATGTAGATCCAGAAGTAGATCCGGAATTATGTTTGTCAGTCTGTCTTAACTCTCCTTAAAAACATCTCATTAGGTTCTCTATGAATATCCATGAATTATTGTGGAATCATGACTTATGACCTAAGGAACAGTATCTGATTTTCTGACTGATCCAGATCCAGAAGTAAATCAGGAATTTGGTTTGTCAGTCTGTTTATCAATCCATAATACACCTGATAAAGTTATTGGTGGATATCCAGCAAATTTTGTGAATCAATAGTCATGGTCAAAGAAGGGTAGATTCGATTTTGGGATTGTTCCAGATCCAGAAGTAGATTTAGTGGAATCGTGACCTATTACCGAAGGAACAGTATCTGATTTTCTGACTGATCCTGATCCAGGAATGTGGTTTATCAGTCTGTTTATCAATCCATAATACATCTCATAAACTACTGAGGCTAGAAGGGCTGCAATTTGGTATCTTTGATGACTGGAGGGTTGATGATCGACGTACCAATATGCAGCCTTCTAGCCTCAGTTGTTCTTAAGATCTACGGGTGGACAGAAAAAGTGCGGACGTACGGACAGACAAATAGCCATTTCAATAGTTTTTTTTTTAATAATAGAAAAACTAAAAAAAAAAAATGCAAGAGTTTCACATAAGAACCCTTTTTATCACACGGCCTTGGAACTTATGACGAGCTTGTCTGATGGTGGGCAACTCTTCAATTTAGGATGTAGGTCCCATTTTCTCCGGAGCCTCTCCTTCCAAATGGGGCCTCTGGGACCCCCAAATGGTCATTTAAATGACTCGAAGTTGCGTCGTTTCACTCCGAAATGGAACCCTCGAGTTTTATTCACTCTCTTCTTTTTAGGAGATCGAGCGGAATAATGCGACGTATCGACCCTTGATGCAATTCAACTTGTTTCTTGATGTTTTAGGTACCTACATTTTTTTTATTTATTAGTTAAAGTTTCAGTTTGCATATTTTTCATTACCTGATTACCTAAAACTGTATTTACCTTTTTTTTACCTTCTATTATATATTCATTTCGAATGAACACCATCATATTCTTTGGGAACTCCTCGAATTTCAAGCCAGTGGCCTCTTTTGGTGGGCGTTGGTCCATGTCAATAAGGTTCATCCTTCTGAATAAAATAATAATAATAATAAATAACTAATAATAATAAGAATAATAATAATAATAATAATAATAATACCATGGTGACCACCAAGCGTTGAAGAGAAAGAGAGGGAAAAAAATGGATGAAGTATCAAGATCTGAAAATAGAAATAAGAAGGATATGGGATATGCCAGTGGAAATCGTACCCATAATCATAGGAGCACTAGGCACGATCCCAAGATCCTGAAATGGAATCTAGAAAAACTAGAGG
>NC_087216.1:75774056-75791556 GCF_015104395.2 Macrobrachium nipponense | reverse complement strand
AAGGAACCAATAGCAAAAACCTACAGTTTTCAATTCCAGAAACCTTGAACTCCAGCCAGCTCCAGCGATGACACTATACACTCTACCGGCTTTTCCAGCCGCCTCTTCTTAACTGATACGACGGGTTCTTGCTGTCCAGAATTCGCCTCGACTAACCAAGCCAATGTCGTCGGCAGGCAACGCCAAACAAGGGTGGATAATAGCCTACTTAGACCGTTATAACTACTCTACCCTTTTTTTATTATCATTAATTATCATATGCTCGTTTTTATCACATTTGATGAGTTAAGCTCAACTGCTGTGTAAGTGTGTAAATTGGTCCTTTTATAGAATGAATCTATTTGATATCTATTTCAATTGTTACTGTTTTCCAACGAATCCGTTTAGTTTTTGAACGGATGTCCTGTGAGTGATTGTTGGCCAGTTTATTGAGTTTTTTGGGGGAGGGGCTTTTTTGAGCTTCTGTGGGGCTTCTGTGGGCTTGTTCTATTAGAATGCATATTGATATATAAGTACAATAATGCCAAAGTTCTTGAAGCGTACGATGTGTGGCAATCTGATTTTTTTCAAATGCAAGGTAGTCACAACTTTTGAAGAGAAAGAGAGAGAGAGAGAGAGAGATAGAGAGAGAGAGAGAGAGAGAGAGAGAGAGAGCTCATAGTTCACAAAGATAATAGCTAATTTCCTGAAGAATTCTCTCTCTCTCTCTCTTTCTGTACCTCATAGCTCGATGAATAAAGCTATCTCTGAAGACTTCTCTCTCTCTCTCTCTCTCTCTCTCTACCTCATAGCTCACAAGAAAAAAGCTAAACTCTGAAAAAGAACCTTCTTCTCTCTCTCTCTCTCTCTCTCTCTCTCTCTCTCTCTCTCTCTCTCTCTCTCTCTCTCCAAAGTAAATCATAGACATACGTTGATAAGTTGTGACTACATTTCATTTAAAAATAAAATACACATCACCACAAAATGAACAAATAAAAAAAGATTATGAATAGATTCCATTAAGAAGCAGAGAAAGAGCAAAAATTCTCATCAATTCTCAAAATCATCCAAGTTTATTTTCGGTGGTCTCATAATTGACCTCTCATTGGGACCATCTGGCGGACCCTGTTTGTTCGTCAGTTGCAGTTTATAGTCTTCTGAACGGTTTATTTATTCTTCTGGGAAATTACTTCTCTAAAGGATATTTATGTATTCAGTTTATCTTGATGGCTTTTTATTTACTTATTTATTATTATTTTTTCTTTTTTTTTTTGGTTTCCTGTAAAAGAAAACTATTGATATGATTATTTGTCTGTCCGTCCGCACTATTTTTTTTTTCCGCACTTTTTTTCTTTGTGCAGTTTTTTCTGTCCGCACTTTTTCTTCTCCGCACCTTCTTTCTGTCCACACTCTTTTCTGTGCGCACTTTTTACTGTCCGCCACTTTTTCTTGTCCGTACTTTTTCATGTCCGCAATATTTTCTTGTCCGCACTTTTTTCTTGTCCACAATTTTTTGTCTTGGTCTACACTTTTTTCTGTCCGCACTTTTTTCTGTCCGCACTTTTCTTGTCCGCAATTTTTTCTTGTCCGCAATTTTTTTTCCTTCGTCCGCAATTTTTTCTGCCGCGCTTTTTTCTTGTCAACACTCTTTTCTTCTTCCGCTCTTTGCTTGTCCACTTTTTACTGTCCGCACTTTTTCCTGTCCGCACTTTTTCTGTCCGCACTTTTTTGTTTTTTTATCCGCCTTCAGATCATGAAACTTACTGAGGCTAGAGGGCTGCAAATTGGTATGTAAATCACCCACCCTCCAATCACCAAACATACTATAGTTGCCAGCCCTCTAAGCTCAGTAGGTTTTTTGGGTTTTTTTATTCTTATTTAAGGTTAAAGTTAGCCATGATCGTGCGTCTGGCACCGCAACAACAACGCAGGCCACCACGCCCGGCAGACCTATATTTCTGTAGTTTGTAGCTCACCCAGAAATACCTTGAGAGGTATAATGTCTTCTGTCAGTCTAAATCGGTGCACTGTAGGCAATACTTGAAGGTTTCTTTGCAGCATTCCCCCTTCCTAAGACCCATAAGTTTTTCTAGTTTTTCATTTTCATTTTTAATGTACCTCCTTTGTTCATATTCTCTTTCGTCAATCTTACTGTCCTCAACCCTCTCCTAATGATTGTTTCTTAGTGCAACTGTAAAGGGTTTTCCTCCTATTGCAATCAATTTTAACTCTCCTTCGCTTTCAGCGCTGAGCGATCCAGGAAAATTTTTTATACATATACATATATATATACAAATTTTATATGTAATATATTATATATATATATATAAATTTGTATTATGTATATATTGTATATGTATAAAAAAAAATTTCCTGGATTCGCTATTGAACGAGCTAGTTACGTGAAAACTGTCTATAATTTCATCGTGTGCAGTCTTACATTTTTGCAGTTGATTGAAAAAATGGACAGAATTAATGACGCACATAATTAGAAACCGTGAGTTGAGGAATCTGGACGAAGCATATAAGAAGCTACCAACTGTATTGATTCATATATTGTAAGTCCCATCGGATATAGAAGGGTTTATAAGCCTTTATTACATTATCGTCAAAAATAAGGTAGACCGGAATTCTATGAAACGAAACCTACCAATCATATCTTAATTTATTTCAAAGATGATTTCATTTATATTGTGTGTTATTCTGTGACGGTTGTAAGCTCCTTTAATTAAGCGCTGTTTTTTATGCAGTCCTTGGAAGTCTAAAATGTAAACTCAATATGTCCGGTGTATGTTTTTTTCTTAAAGTTCCCCAACCGAAGGAGTCGTGATGGAAGAATGCAATTATATAAAGTATATTATATATATATATATAATATATATATATATATTAGTATATATATATATAGTATAATATATTATTATATATACATATATATATTGTATAATAATCTATATATTTAGATTATATCGTATAATCATAGTATATATGTATGGTAGTGTATATTTTACTTAATATATAATATTTTATATAAATAAGTATATATATATATTTAGTTATATATAGTCTATAATATGTATTATATATATATATATAGTATATCTATATATATATATAATCTATAGTATAAATAAACAAAAGCAGCAAATAAGATTGCCTTGGAAAACAGTGGGCGCGGTAATCTTTGACATGATCCCGTATATTGTATGGAAGCATATATTAGCCAGCCTATTCACATAATTCCATGCCTATACATAAAGGAGAGAGAGAGAGAGAGAGAGAGATTGAGAGAGAGAGTAGAGAGAGAGAGAGAGAGTGGAGAGAGAGAGAGAGAGGAGCAGGTGAGAGGTGTTTACCCACACCTCTGCACTCAAAATTCCTGTCTAAATATCGACCGTTCAAAACAAAGCAAGTATCTATACTACGCAAAGTCATATTAATTAATTGTTAAACTGAAACTCGCTGGTAAAGTTAAAAGTATATTGATCCCAGTTTTCCACATTCAGAAATCTGGAAATGTCCATTAACACACCAACGGATTCCAGGCAGGTTGGGTTAGGGGAGGGGGACGGGGGGGGGTTTTACCTGAGCACGTCCCCCCCCACCCCACCCCTCCATGGAGATATCATTACAAAATAATAATATTGAAGATTAGGTGATAATGACATATATAAAATGTAAAATGAGAAAAAAATAAGAAATATATTTTAGAAACAAAATAATGTAATCTTGAAGTATATGTTATATCTATATATATATATATATATATATATATATATATATATATATATATATATATTATATATTTTTAAATGAATAAACTTTGTACTTTTGATAAATAAATGAATAAAATTGGTACTTTATAATCTTTCTTTACTTTTCTTTTCAGTAAGAATAATTGGTACCTAAAAATTTATGAAATATATTTATTGCTATATGGATAAAGAGAGAGAGAGAGAGAGAGAGAGCAGAGAGAGAGAGAGAGAGAGAGAGAGATTAAATATTTATGGCCACTTGGCAGTTTAAACACTGCTAGTTTAAAATATCAAATTATTGAAGCTAGTTGTAATGTATTTTTTTTAACGCTTGTTGTTTGAAATGTTTATAATATTGAAAACTACTTGTAACGTAATTATTTAAATGAATAAATGAAAGATGTGATTATCAAGATAGAGAGAGAGTGTGTGTCTTGGGTCATTTTGTTTCTCTACTCTTTCCGTGTTTTTTTTTCTTTAAAGGGCTTTTCTTTTTTCAATTCAGCGGCCAAAAAATCCTCACGGCAAAAAGTTCTAACGGCAAAAAATCCTGCGGCAAAAGGACCGGGCGAAAATTCCGGCGGCGAAAGGACCTAGAAACTTCGCAGCGTCCCTTCGGCCCCCTAGCTGCAACTGCTGCATTTCTTTTTTACTACTGTTACCTCCGTTCATATTCCTCTCTTTCCTTTTTCCAACTTCCTGGTCCCCCACCCTCTCCCTAACAATTGTTCATAATGCAGCTGCTTTGAGGTTTTTTTCCTCCTGTTACACCTCTCAAACCTTTTACTGTCAATTTCCGTTGCCAGCGCTGAATGGTCTTAGTTGCCCCAGTGTTTTGGAATAATGCCTCCAAAAAAATCTATATAAGTCAAAAAATCACAAAAAGACAAGGAAAAATTTGTAGTACACCAGAGTCGGAAATGCTTGATTCCCGAGAGGATGAACTTGAGTTTCACACATAGCCTTGACTCGATAAAAAAACGCTGGATGAGAGTTGATGAATGAAAAGAAACTGAATAAGGAACTATAACCTAAAATATTCTCATTTCTCAGTAGCCTCAGATTCAAACAGCGCGAACCACACAGACCGATTAACTACATATCGTCCAATATGCTTTTCGTTTAGAATTCAGTCAGACCCGCGCACCTCCCCAAAAAAAAAAAAAAAAGAAATTGACGCTTTCATTAAAATGAATAGTGATGTTTTCCTGTTTTAATGAGAGAGAGAGAGAGAGAGAGGAGAGAGAGAGAGAGAGAGAGAGAGAGCCAAAATGAGGAAAATTGGTTGGCAATTTCGTAATTTGCAATTAGTAGTTTTGACATGGGCAACTGCCAATTTCGATCTGGAAATGAGAGAGAGAGAGAGAGAGAGAGAGAGAGAGAGAGAGAGAGAGAGAGAGAGGAAATATTAAATCATTAGGCTCAAAAAAAAAAGTTTAGCCACCTCAAAAATAAAATTGTTAGAATAGACTCTCCACGATTTGGTCATTGCTGAAAATGGGTCCAATTTGGTCCCCCCTCTAGACCAATTCAAACCTGGCACCCAATTTCTGCTTTGCAATTATATAAGATCACTCGAATTCTTATAATAAACACGCGGTACACTGTAAGCATTACTTAGGGTTCTTGAGGCTCCTTAGCTGCAACCCCTTTCATCTTTGACTGAACAGTCACTCATATAAGTTTCATGGATGTCCGGGTGGGTGGCTGAGCGAGATTTCCATTCCGCCCCTTTCTGGATGACAGGTGACTGGGAGTGCTAAACTAGCCAAATGTTCAACTACCTAACTCAGCTGTAGAAAGTCTAGGTGGGTGTCCGTCTTACTCACTATACAGACCCGTTGTCCAGAAAGGGTTTTTGGGTGGAATTCAGCTTTTTATCCATAAACTTATATGAGTGACTGTACCTCCGTTTCAAATTCTCTTTCATCCATCTGACTTTCCCTCAACTCTCTCTTAACAACTGATTCATAGTTCAAATCCTATATTCTCCATCAATAGGTTGTAATCACTCTATAGTAGATTCACATCAACCGTGCATTTGATGTCTAGACCAGTCCTTAAGACGCTCCTGATCGGCTGTTGATAAGCCGATCACAGGCTGGAAACTCTCAGTCTCTCAAGAGAGTTCACATGGCAGGATCTATGTTCCACCTCTCCTGAGAGATACGTTTGAAAAGACGTACCCCCTCAGGAGCGGTGGAACATACATCCTGCCCATGTGAACTCTCTCTCGAGAGACTGAGATTTTCCAGCCGCGTGATTGGCTTATCAACAGCCAAACAGGGAACGTGGTAAGGTACTGGCCCAGACATCAATTCCTGGAACAAGCTCTGTCATACGTTACAAATCATATCCAACAAAAGAATCTCCACTGGGGTTAGTTCGTGCTACTCACCACTTCGGAGCATCGGTATCATTACCTCCTATCGCTTAAGAATGCTCCTTAAAAAACAACTCAGGCTGGGCTGCACCCTCCATCCATCAAAGATACCAAATTGAAGCCCTTTAGCCTCAGTAGTTTACGAGATGTATTATGGATTGATAAACAGACTGATAAACCACATTCCTGGGTCAGGATCAGTCAGAAAATCATATACTGGTTGTTCCTTGGTATAGGTCACGATTCCACTAAATTTCATGAATATCCATAAAGAACTTCATGAGATGTTTTAAGGAGAGTTAGACAGACTGACAAACATATTCCGGATCTAATTCTGGATCTACGTTAATCTCAAATCGCATCGATTTTTTCTTGGGTTATAGCTCATGATTCCACAAAAAATTCATGGATACCCTTCAATAACTTTATGGAATATTCTAAAGATAGCCAGATCGACAAACATAATTCCAGACCGATTTCTGGATCTACATTAATCTGGAAATCGAATAAACTTTTCCTTGGGCTATAGCTCACGATTCCACAACATATCCTGGAGATCCACCAAAAAAAACCTTATGAAATATTTTTAAAGACAGATAACAGGATTGACAATATTCCTGATCCACTTCTGGGTCCGGACCAATCTAAAAGAAAAAATCCCATTAAACTCATGACCTCCATCAAACTTCGAAGAATGGAAGAAAAGAATGAGAAGTGAGAGGAGGAAATGGGAGATGGAGGGGAATCCATTAAAACCTTCCTCACAAAAAAAAAAGAAAAAAAAAGGAAGTGTTCCCTTTTAAACACCTGGTCCTTGGCAGGGGACCAGAGACTTCCTTCCGGTCAACTTCTTCCGTGACCAAGCGAGACTTTGGAGATTTTGGGAACTGATGGATCGGAGAGTTGATGGTGTTCTAGTGACCTCAGACAATGGAAAAACTCCTCAAAAGGAATAAGTGCTTGTTGCCTCAGGATCGACTCTCAGGTTATTGTTTAACTTATGCCTGATTGTCAGTTTTTTTGTTTAGAGACTATGGGGTTAAGTGATTGTGTAACTGATTGTCAGTTGTTTTTGTTTGGACTCCATGAGGTTTAATTGTTGATTTTGTATCTGATTGTCAATTCTTTTTTGTTTGTCTCCATGAGGTTTAATTGTTGATTTGTATATGATTGTCAGTTATCTTGTTTTGACTTCATGAAGGTCAATTGTTTATTGTAGCTGACTGTCAGTTTATTGTTTGGTCTCCATGAGGTTATCGTTTATTTGTACCTGATTGTCAGTTGCTTTGGTTAGTCTTCCTGAGTAATTGTTTATTTGTATCTGATTGCTAGTTTATTATTTGTCTCCATAAGGTTAAGTGTTTGCATATCTGACTGAAATTTCGAGAAATGTTCAAAGAATAAAGAGAGAAAAAATAAAATATTAAGGAAAATAAGAAAAATCAGTCAAAAAGAAGGAATGAAGGAGATAAGTAAACACCAAACAGCAGTAACTGCCATAAAATGGAGATCATCAGAATAAATGGCAATATTCAAGGGAAGTGTTGTAAATCCAGTGTTGCAAATCCACTGAACAAAGGGAAGGGTTACCAATTAATCAATGTGGATTGGGATCTCAGCTCCTTTGGGTTTAAGTCTCTCTCTCTCTCTCTCTCTGTCTCTCTCTCTCTCTCCTCTCTCTCTCTCGCGCGCGCGCGCGCGCGCTCTCTCTCTCTCTCATTAGATGCTTACGCTTATTCTTGATGGTATGTTTTAATATGTTATATAAATGAATGTACACAAATACTATATATGTATTATATGTATATACTATATATCAATATATAATTATATATATATATATATATATATATATATATATATATATATATATATATATATATACTTCTAGGGCACAATTTTTCACGGATACAATTCATTCATTGAATAGAATGGCCTTTTTCACTGTTTACCAGCTTTTTGAAATTGATTCATATTTCTAATTATTTTCTTCACTTCATTGTTCAGGTTACTAATGGACACATAATAGGGTTCTTCCATTTACTCCAGTATTTTTACAAAACGCGACAGCTGTTTTTTTTTTTCGTCAACCTATACGTATTGACGTTATCAAGCGTACTGATACAAATATTGTTGTTGTTGTTTTAAGATTAAGCTGGCCTTGTGCCAGCACGGCTGGCTTGCTCACAGAGCAGCCCGTAAATACAAATATGAGCCTGGTTTTTTATTGTGGGTATCCACAAAGTGCTGGTGAATAGCACCTTGGTTTCTGTGGGCCTGCATGCGACGTTTGAGTGTAGTTGTTGTGTGTCCCGATATAGCATTTTTTGGGGGGGACTGACATTGCTCGTCAGCACAGACAAACTTGTAAACTATATCAGATTCAACCTCTTTCTCCGTCGATGGAGCCGTACTATTTTTCATTACCAGTGAGGCCGTAAAAGATTTGGCTTGCAGTAAATTCTTGCTGTTTAGTTTTGTTATATGGTGCTAGGGGGGGTGTTCCTCTTCGCAGTATACCAAGGAGGGCTTTCCTTTCGTCTTCGTGGTGTTTGTTGTATGATATCTGATGGTTATATCACTATTTCTTTTGTCTTTGATCTTGTGTGTTTTTTTTTTGTCCCCCCTCGGGGTCGGGTTTTGGAAAGCCTCTAATCTCTTTTTTTTGACAACTTGCCCTGGATCATGTCATCTGGGTAGCCGTTATTTGTGAGCAGCTGTTGAACTCTTGTTTTTTTAATTTCTTCGTTTTTTCGTCCCCCGCTTTCCACGTCGAACATTTTGTGTTTTTAAGGCACGTTTTTTTTTTTTATGGTTATGCCATTTACCACAGAACCGTTTTATATGCATACCACCAGACCGTTTTATGGGCATTCAGGGCCTTCCTCTCTAGCATTTAAGCATCTCCAGCAATCTGTCTTTTTAGTGTATACGGTGGTATTGTATTTGTTGTTTTTTCTGGGTCACAAGTACGTCCATACAACAAACACCACGAAGACGAAAGGAAAGCCCTCCTTGGTATACTGCGAAAGAGGAAACCACCCCCCTAGCACCATAATAACAAAATAACAGCAAGAATTTTATTGCAAGCCAAATCTTACGGCCTCACTGGTAATGAAAAATAGTACGGCTCCATCGACGGAGAAAGAGGTTGAATCTGATATAGTTTACAAGTTTGTCTGTGCTGACGAGCAATGTCAGTCCCCCAAAAATGCTATATCGGACACACAACAACTACACTCAAACGTCGCATGCAGGCCCACAGAAACCAAGGTGCTATTCACCAGCACTTTGTGGATACCCACAATAAAAAACCCATCCTTGCAAGAACTTCTCACAAACACCAAAATAATCCACAAGGAAGGCAACTAACAATCGTG
The DNA here is from genome assembly GCF_015104395.2 of Macrobrachium nipponense. NCBI lineage: Eukaryota > Metazoa > Arthropoda > Malacostraca > Decapoda > Palaemonidae > Macrobrachium > Macrobrachium nipponense. The sequence goes on along the minus strand of NC_087216.1, from coordinate 75,782,059 downwards.
TTATTGATATCAGAAGCCGTCAGCATCGCCACGCAAAACGCCCCAAACCTTAACATCCAACGCGAGGCAGACCGATCTTTGCCCTCGTGTAGGGAGGGCAGCCCTTTCAGCCGCGTAGAACAAGACCACTACCACACGCGGACAGGAGCGCACACTGACATTTTGTTAATTAAACATATATAATTAATATATATTTATGTAAAATTTGTATATAATAACTTACTTTCAACTTTTTTGATATAATTTCTGTTAACATATTTATTTATTTGTCTTATTTTATGTTTCACTATGTACTATGTAAAACATATTTAAAACTAGGTATCTGGCAATTGTACTACCTTTCCGTCCCTCAAGACGTCACAAAACGCATGTAGGCTCATATTTGTATCAGTACGCTTGATAACGTCAATACGTATAGGTTGACGAAACAGCTGTCGCGTTTTTGTAAAAAATACTGGAGTAAATGGAAGAACCCTATTATGTGTCCATTAGTAACCTGAACAATGAAGTGAAGAAAATAATTAGAAAATATGAATCAATTTCAAAAAGCTGGTAAACAGTGAAAAAGCCATTCTATTCAATGAATATATATATATATATATATATATATATATATATATATATATATATATATATATATATATATATATATATATATATATATATATATATATATGAAGCAAATATGACTTCAGAGAAAAGACAGAATAACAATTACCACTACAGTCACACTTTAACTGCTGAATCAATCAATCATAAGTCCCCATGTAGAAATATTCCACATATTATGCGTTTCATAGCATTGTAAAATTTTTTTCCATCAAAGCCCCAGTTAGGTAGTTATGTAAACTCTAGTTAGATTAGGTGAGGTTAAGTAAACTGTCGTTAGGTTAGGTTAGGTGAAGTAAACTCTGGTTAGTTTAGATTAGGTTAAGTAAACTGGGGTTAGGTTAGGTCAAGTAAACTCTGGGTCAGATTAGGTTATGTTAAGTAAATGCTTGGGTTAGGTTTTGTTGATGATACACATTGCACCATTTTCTACTGTGTAAGCCCCAGGGTAGGTTGTTAGGTAAAGTTGAGTAAACTGGTTTAGATAAGGTTAGGTTTGATAAATTCTTGATAGGTTTGCCAAAGTCTTGCTGTATCAGACAAAGAAATTAACCTTAGCTCATCAACGTACACTGATTAGCACTGAGTAACTATACGGTATCAAGTACTTTTTAGGTTGGGTTAGTTAGGTAGGTTGTGTAAACTTTGCTTATTTTAGGTTGTTTAAACTCTAGTATAAAGCAAACAGCAAAGTTATGACCTCACTTACTGGTTCATGAAATGACACTTGGTCCATAAGGTGTTAAATTATATAAAACGTTGAACAGTGCAATACAAAGCTCATCACTGACTGCAATGCTAAGTAGATGCAAATCGTCAGTCGGTCGATGGTGGATTTTCCTGATGTCCGAAGATTTTTTGAGAATGTAAATTTTTAACTAGTCTTTGTTATAATTGAAATAGGAAAGTAATTTGTCAGAAAAATGTTGCTTGTAATATAATATGGAAATTTAATGTGGAAAGGAATTTGGTAGACAAATCTAACTAATAGATATTAAAATTTAATATTGAAATGAATTTGACAGAAAAATTTAAAAACTAGTAAAATGATATAAAAACAAATTTTATGCAAAAATGGGATTTTGATAGACAAATTTTAACTAGTAAATAATATTAAGATTTAATCTGACCAAGGAATTTAACAGAAAAATTTAACTAGTAAATGATATCACAATCTAATTTGTAAAAGGAATTTGACAGAAAAATTGAAACAGTTAATATTAAAATTTAAGGTAGACAAAAAATATTCAAAAAGTTTAATTAGTAGATATTAAAATTCTGTGATACAAAAGGGAACTGTTTGAAAATTTTAACTAGTTGATAATATTCAACTTAATGTGATATGTTAAACCTAGTATGTTAAATAATAATATGGAATGGAATTCGATGGAATTAAGTAGATAATATGTAAATTCAATATGACAATGAGTTTGATCAAAATGTGTAACTAGGCGATGGTATTAAAATAGAATGCGAACAGGTAAATGAAATAAAACTGAGGCAACGAAATAATGAATTTAAATATTTATCGAAGTATAAAGCCACTGCCTTCTCAGTTATATCCAACACAGTACAGCCAATTCTGAACGTGACGCAAATAAATTAATTAAGAGCTGGTAATTAATTAACCTCGATTCCGACTGCTCATGACATTGCTAACATAATGGAAATGGTATCTTGTAAATAGCCAGGTTGTTTATGTAGATACAGAAATCGTTTCATATACAAAGCAATATAAGACCTTATAAGATATATGATTATATATATAGAAGTGGTTTTCGATGTATTGGTTCATCAATTGCATCTCTAAAATAGATGAGACTTCATGGCCGTCAGTTAAATGAGCCCCCCCCCCCCCCCCTCTTTTTTGTTTGTTTGGTGTGTCCTACCCAGAATTCTTATATGTGAATATAATGCTGTATCAATTGCTACTATAGTAGATTCACATCAACCGTGCATTTGATGTCTGGGCCAGTCCCTTACCACGTTCCTGATTGGCTGTTGATAAGCAATCACGGGGCTGGAAACTCGCAGACTCTCTCGAGAGAAACCGAGTTTCCAGTCCTGTGATCGGCTTATCAACAGCGATCAGGAGCGTCGTAGGGGGCCTAGACATCAGATGCACGTTGATGTGAATCTACTATAGAATGTACTACAACTTGTTGATGAAGAGAATAGAGGATAATATAGGATTGGAACTAGAAATCCATTTGCCAGGAGAGGGCTGAGGAAGGTCAGATGGAAGAAAGAGAATTTGAACAGAGGTACAGTCACTCAAATAAGTTCATGGATAAGCTGAATTCCACCCAACCCTTTCTGGACAACGGGTCAGTATAGTGACGCAAGATGGGCACACATCGAAACTTTTTACAGCTGAGTTAGGTAGTTGAATATTTGGACAGTTTAGCACTCCCCGCACCTGTCATCCAGAAAGGGGCGGAATGGAAATCTCTCTCAGACACCCAGACATCCATGAACTTATGTGAGTGACTGTACAGTCAAAGATGAAAGGGGTTGCAACTAAGGGCCTTAAGAACCCTAAGTAATGCCTACAGTGTACAGCGTGAAGAGCACTGACGTTGCTACTACCTTTCCAGGGGGGGGCGCTACTGGAGAATTCTAGTCTGGCTTCAAGCTTTTCAATATCGATCATAAAACGTAGAAATAAAATATATGTAATTCAAATGAAAGAGGGTGTTTTTTTTTTTTTTTAACGTTTTTTTATTATGTAGTCTGGAATAGGCAAGATTATTTCCCATTCTAAATGTTGTATATTTGTCCCTTTTTGATATTTATATACATGTCATTTCTTATTATTTTCATATTATTACCTTGTCTAATAACTTTCCAGCGCGTGTATATTAAAAGAATTCGATTGATCTTATATAACTGCAAGGCCGAAATTGGGCCCCAGGTTTGAAATTGGTCTAGAAGGGGGGACCAAATTGGACCCATTTTCAGCAATGACCAACTCGTGGAGAATCTATTAGGCCTAATGAAAATTCTAACATTTTTATTTTTGAGGTGGCTAAACTTTTCTTTTAGCCTAATGATTCAGTATTTACTCCAATGATCACTGTCCATCTACAGATGGTTTTCATTTCAAAGAACGTTCATCCATATAACTTTTAAAATCACTGAAAAGTGTCTGGCAATGCTCTCTTTGCTAGAATGGAATATAGGATTTAGGCCAAAATCCAAGCACTGGGACTTTAAGAGATTTTAGCGCTGGAAAGGAAATTGAGAATAGGTACTTTTGAATGGCGTAACAAAGCAAAACCTTTGGAGTTGTACCATGAAAAAAGGGTAGAGTAAAGTTGTTAGAAATAATATGCACTGAGGTACAGTGAAAGGGATTTAATAGGTGGCAGCTAGGAGCCGAAGGGACGCTGCTAAAACCTTTCAAGTAATGCCTACAGTTGTCATGTCTACTTTTCTGAGAAACTGCTCAAATATCTCTCCGGCAGTTCTTTTATTGCTGGTGCTCGAGAGTATAAGAGGGGCTAAAATATGGCTTTGAGTACCTTTTTCATGAGAGAGAGAGAGAGAGAGAGAGAGAGAGAGAGAGAGAGAGAGAGAGAGAGAGAGAGTGTGATTGATATATTAGATGGCGCTCTTATTACCCGGGCTAAGTGCATCGCCTTAAAGTTCACGAAAGTTTAGTTTTAAAAGAATAAACCCATGCTATCCAATAAGTCCAATTTGATTTTGGAATAACTATTAAACTTTATTCTATTCACTATTATAAAGATCTTAAAGTTCTTTAACACTGAAACCGGTATACTTTTAAAGGTCTTGTTATGTTTATAGTCAACATTTTACATTAAAGTACCCTGGCTTATTTAATTTTTATTCACAGTACATCATTCAAGATCAGTAACCACAAAGTTCAGTAACCCAAGATTCATTGAATAACCTCCCAATATTGTGTAAAAGGAGGTTACTGATTTTGGGCTATGAATAACCTAAATTAATGTTCATACTTATTTTCTCTCTGGTTACTATACTAGTAGTTTTCGGTACTATACTAGTAGTTTTATTTTATTATATTTGAGATTCTTACTGACCAACCACTAGCTCTAATCAAGAGTTCCACCCACAATTTAAAATAGTCCACATTTTCAATCTAGTGCACAAAATTGGTTTTACAATCTTCTTTCACGAACTTCAGTAATAGCCAAGACAAAATTATTCTAGGTGTCGACAGATGGAACAAAGGAACAATCGTGAAACTTTGTAATAGATTTTGTGTATCAGAAACCATAATTTTATACTAGATGTGTCGCCAGATTTTAATCAACAAAATGAAAATTTACAAGTAGTTTTATTGTGCACATAAAATAAAAACTTTTATTTATCTAGACAAATTCATAAAGCAAGAAACTTATTCACCTCAATACATCATCATCATCTGGCATCATCAGAAAAGGCTTTATAACTGGGACGTTATTCAAAATCTGTCTAACGCAACCTTCAGGATCATCACGGATGGCAACGTTCAAAGCAGCCCATTTCTAATACTCCTTGGTTGGCTCCAGCATCCGTTATGTTCAAGCAATCCCCAAAGTCCCTTGGTTCCAGCAACCATTATGCTCAAGCAATTCTCAAGTCTCTTGGTTCCAGCAACCCTCATGCTCAAGAAGTACTAAAGTCTTGATCACAGCAACCCTTATGCTCAAGCAATCCTCAAGTGTGTTCTAGCTAACTTTAGGTACCAGCAATCCTCAAGTCTCTTGGTTCCAGCAACCCTTATGCTGAAGCAATCCTCAAATCTCGTTTCCAGCAACCTTTATGCTCAAGCAATCCTCAAGTCTGTTCCAGCAAGCTTATGTTCCAGCAAGCTTATGTTCCAGCAATCCTCAAGTCTGTGTTCCAGCAAACTTGAGGTTCCAGCAATCCTCAAGTCTTGTGTTCCAGCTAACTTTAGCTTCCAGCAATCCTTAAGTCTTCATACCAGCAACAGTTAAGCTCCAGCAATTCTCAAGTCTCTTGGTTCCAGCAACTCTTACGCTCAAGCAATCCTCAAGTCTGTTCTAGCTAACTTTAGGTTCCAGCAATCCTCAAGTCTGTTCTAGCTTGATTCCAGCCATTCTCAAGTATTTATACCAGCAACAGTTATGCTCCAGCAACCCTCATGTCTGTTCCAGCAACCCTTCCCTCTCTGTTCCAGGTCACTGTACCTGTGGCAAATTCATAGAGACAGAAATAATTCACTAAAAAGTAAAGTCCCTCTTGATTCAGGACATAATCAGTGTGCTCAAGGCTTTAATTAAAAGCTCCATAGCCTAATTCAAACTTGGGCTTCAAGAATTTTGTTCCCATGTCAAAGCAACACCAAGTTAACTGTTTCCACATCAAAGCAAAACTTTTAAAAAGGGATTTAATTTTAAATGATTAAAACATTGAAGTTAAAAGGTAAACTCTTATTTGACATCTCTTGACTGAAATATATAACGCACAAAAGCTACTTTGACGAACAAGTTTTATGATTTGACTGGCTAAACTACTTTGATAGTAACTTTGATAGTAACTTTTGATAGTAAGGCTATAAAGTTCAATTAACTTAAAGAGTTCACTGTTAGGCTAAGTTACTTATTACGATAATGCAAAAACTAAATTTTAACAGATTAATAGATAGCTATGTATGGAATTAGTTAAAAAGTTAAACGTTATAATGTTAAAAGAAACTTAATTATTAGATCTGAAGATTTGAAAAATCATGGTTTCAAATACTAAAGGATAATCAGAAGTTACACGCCAAAAGAATTTTAAGTTATGCTATGTTAAGTTTAACTGAAATTTGAAGTGAAGAACAAAGTCTACAACGAAATCTATAAAAACTTTGTTTCAACTGAAACTTGCATTCTAGAACCAAGTTTAAAACTAAGTCAAATTAAATTTAACTGGAATTTGAAATTTAGAAGTCTAAAAGTAAATCTAAATCTTTGTTTTAACTGAAATTTGAAACCTAAAACTTAAGTTTAACTGAAATTTGAAATTTAGAACAGTCTAAAAGTCTAAAACTATCTTACAGTTTAACTGAAATTTGAGTCTAAAACTTGAAGTGCAGAACCCAGCGTAGAACCAAGTCTAAAACTAACTAAGTCCAACTGAAATTTGAAAAGTAGAAAAGTCTAAAATTAAATCCAAAACTAACTTAAACTTAACCATCGATTACTCAAGACTAAACTACGGTGCAAGATCCACCTTCGACGTACGGTAGACTTAAGGTCTACCGTATGCCTAAGTAGACTCCTCCCCCACGCCAGGGGCGGGGGAAGGATAAGCTTGCAAAAGTTTCAGATATTAAAAAGAAAGCTTGAAGACTCTTGACTTACCATTGGGCAGCGACGAACCTTTCTTTTGTCAGTTGAGAATAGTTACCACATTCGTCCTCCATTAGAATAGATACATTGAGATGTTATCTCAGGTCTAAATTCCATTTTATTTTGATGCAAATATCCCACAAGTTGAAATCCTTGAAGTGGAAGGATTAAAGGAATCAAAATACTTTAGTCTTGCGAGCCATTCAAGTCAACGTAGTTCTTGACGAAGCCTGGAAGTTGTTAAATATCGGTAAAGCATTTTAACAGATAATCAAGACAAAATATTGAATTAAAGTCTTCAAGCTACAACACTTTACAAAACTGGATTGAAGGGCAAAATCCAGTAAAAAAGTTATATCTATATTAAGAAAGCATTTAACTAGTTATGTAAAAATTCTAATGAAATAACGAAGGAAAACTTAAAAGTAAATAAAATTCAACACTTGACTAAACTAGATTAGAGTACAACAATCCTCGAGTGCACAAACTGTAAGTAAAATTTTCATAAATATTTAACCTCAACTTAGCTTTAAGAAACCAAAGTTAAACATTGAGGAACAGATTTTAATTAACTCAAAAAAAGAGCATAAAATAACAGCATTGAAAATAGGAAGCACCACTGATGTAAATTAAGTTTATAAAGGAGCACCAAGTAACAAAGTTGACTAAAAAAGAAACACCAAGTAACAAAGTTGACTAAAAAAGGAACACCAAGTAACAGTTGAAAAAAGGAACGCAAAAGTAACAGTTGAAAAAAGAAGAACGCAAAACAGTTAACAGTTGGTTGAAAAAGGACGCAAAAGTAACAGTTGAAAAAGGGAACGCAAAAATAACGAGTTGTAAAAAGTTGAACGCAAAAATAACAGTTGAAAAATAACAGTTGAAAAAAGGGAACGCAAAAAATAACAGTTTGTGAAGATGGAACACAAAAATAACAGTTGAAAAAGGGAACAACAAAAAATAACAGTTGAACAGGGAACACAAAAAACAAAAAACAGTTTGAAAAAGGGAACACAAAAAATAACAGTTGAAAAAGGGAACACAAAAAATAACAGTTTGGAAAAAGAA
>NC_087216.1:75764056-75769056 GCF_015104395.2 Macrobrachium nipponense | reverse complement strand
CGAAGGTGTTGTGGTTGCCAAGGTGTCATTGAAGAAACTGAAGGCGTCGTCGCCAGTGACTTCGTTGAAGGAAATCCCTGGAACTTGACCGTGTAAGGAAGAGTTCGCGAAGGCACTCATGGTGGAATTAGCAAGGATAGGAAGGAGGTTCTCGGGACAGCCCTCGATGGAGAGGGGGAGCATTTTGGGTGAGCCCCCGCCCACGACGAACTTCCCGATGACCAGCCACAGGTTGAAGAGCACGCCCGTTATGAAGCCGGCGAAGGCACCCTGCAAGGTGAGGCGTAGGAACCGTGATATTCATTTCCAAGGTGAAATTTAGGGGTTAGTTTCGTGAAACAGGATTAAAGAGTGAGACAGAGAGACAGCGAGAGCTCAAAATCATCCTCCAATGAGAGAGAGAGAGAGAGAGAGAGAGAGAGAGAGAGAGAGAGAGAGAATATGATTTTTGTAGGGAAATTTCGGGGTAGGTGAAGGACACAGGTTTAAAGAGAGAGAGAGAGAGAGAGAGAGAGAGAGAGAGAGAGAGAGAGAGAGAGAGAGAGTGTGTGTGTGTGTGTGCTCAAACGCATCCTGCAGTGAGAGAGACAGACAGACAGCCAGAGAATGAGAGAGAGAGAGAGAGGAGAGAGAGAGAGAGAGAGAGAGAGAGAGAGAGAGAGAGAGAGACAAGAACGATGTCAGTGATAACTTTCATGTTGAAAAGAGTGTAACTTATAGCTACGTAGAACAAGCAGTTTCAACAGAGAGAGAGAGAGAGAGAGAGAGAGAGAGAGAGAGAGAGAGAGAGAGAGAGAGAGCAACTGCACCTATGGTATTACCTTCCATGTTATTCTTTACTTGATCATCTTTGTCATTGCTCCTGTATTTCTCTTGCTAGTGACCAATGCACATTATCCTTTATTTTACATCTGAACAATTTATTTGCGGTTGACTATCTTGCAAGATAATTGTACCACACTATCAAGCAGAGCAACCTTTTCCACCACACTATAAACCAGAACAACCCACTACACACCCACTACATAACACCACCATACACCCTTGCCCCACTCTTTAAAAAAAAAAAAAAAAAAACAGGCCATCCATTACCTTGTAATTGACCCAAGGGGCGCAGATGCCGCAGACGAAGATGCCACAGTAAGGTCCGGTGAAGGTGTTGGAGATACTGACGGATATATGGAACAGATTTCCCAGCTGACCAGCCAGCATCCCTATGCCAATGCCTATTAGGCCTGACACGGCAGCTGTTTGGGGTGGTGATGTTTGAAGATTTATTTGATAATAATTGTGTGATTTTTTATGGTGATTGATGGTGGAGTGTGATAGTGTTAGTTTATCTGATTTATTTGATAATTATGTAAGTAGGATAAACTGCCTATTAGGCCTGACACAACAGTTGTTAGGGATGGTGATGTTTGAAGATTTATTTGATAATAATTGTGGGGTTTTTATGGTGATTGATGGTGGAGTGTGATAGTGATAGTTTATCTGATTTATTTAATAATTATTTATGCAGAAGCTAGGGCTCAGTATGAGTATATTATATGAATATAAATGTATAGTATATATATACGTGTATATATGTTTATATATATATCATATATATAACAAAATGCACAGAAACAGACACACGAACACCGCATCATCTTACAGAGAACTTTGATGATGAGAGTTGACTTCTGGTCACTGATGCCCTTCAGCATCGGCAGGTCCTTCAGGAGATCTTCCCAGATGATGCAGGCTAAGGAATTGCCAGTCGTGGAGAGGGAACTGGAAGAAACAGGGTATATTATATATATTTACTTGTAGATACAGTAGTCTCCATTTTCATTCATATCGTCTGGGTTTCGTGGAGAAGGAACAACTTATATATACCTATAGATACAGTGGATTCTCAACTTTCGTTCATATTATCTGTGTTTTGTCGAGAAGGAAAACTTATATATACCAATTGATGCAATGGATTCTCAACTTTCGTCCATATTATCTGGGTTTTTGGAGAAGGAACAACATATATACACCTATAGGTACAGTGGACTCTCATCTTTCATTCAACATACTACTTAGGTTTCAGGCGCATTTATAAGAGTTAAGAATACATTAAAGGGTTTTCCAAATGCGTGTATATAAAAATATTGATGATTTGATTGCTAAGAAATGGTTCTGAAATTCTTTCGTTGTACATTCATAAAAAGATGACAGAATTCATCACCTGTACAGTACACGAGTGCCCTCTGATCACATGAGATTTAGGTTTTATGTATGAAATCATTACATCTGCTCTTCCTTTAGGCTATGAGTTTATTGGATATCATTTTCAGTGATCGGCTTTCTTTCCTCAATAGGGATTCGTTCTTAAAGGTGGTGGGTTTCTTTCTCTAAAAACCCCAAACTCCTGGTCATTTATATCCCAGCTTCTTGGATGTAGTCCCTTATACAGGGTAGACAAAACTATGAAATTAACCATGACTAACATCTTCAAGCTTATAAAGCTATCCACTCAACTTTGCCATACAAAAGGCTATTGAAAATTTCAGATAAAAATATCTGACACTGCATAACACTTTAAAAAGCACTGTCTTTTCACCTTAATGCCATATGTTTTCATAGGAATAGCTATGCATTGAGCTAAAATAGTTTCACCTTCAGTGAGAAATCGTTACCTTTTCACTAATCTAGGATTGTAACTTCAGTTCACTAGCAAAGATGAATGCCATTATGAAGCATATTTCATTGCCAAAACTGAGAAAACTTTTTCCTTTTTTTCTAGGTTTGTGAGTGATTGCATAATCTGAATAAGAAAGTGTGTCTGTATCCTTGTTCTGTTTACCTGAATGTAAGTTAATAACTGTGATCTTCTCAGATTTGGTGTATATGTGATCATTTTTCTATTAGCTAATTCTCTTTGGGCATGGCACAAGTTCAGACAATGGATAGCCAGTTCCTTAACGTATTAGGGTCTACATAAAATACGCAAAAAATGTGCCAAAGTTTCTTCAGCTCAATTGAGCTTTCTGTCCAGCGGTGGCATCAGCAAGGGCCCATAAAACTCCTACCCGTGACCCATGAAACTCAGCCACGGTCCGGTGGTGGCCTATGTTGTTGGTACCTATAGCACTTCCAGAAGCACGACTATGGCTAACTTTAAATTTAAATAAAATACAAACTACTGAGGCTAAAAGGCTGCAAGGGAGGATGAGCAACACACCAATTTGCAGCCCTTGAGCCTCGGTCATTTTTAAGATCTGAGAGTGGACGGACAAACAAAATCCGAGACAACAGTTTTCTTTAACAGAAAACTGAAAAATTAGTCAAATCTCACCTTAAAACACCACCGTACACAGCAGCCACAAATAGTCCAGCCATGCCAGTCAAGTGAGAGAGTTTATCCAGTACCAGGTAAGGGATTATCTGATCTGGTTTTTCGATCCTGCCTGATGTCAGGGGATCACAGTCCTTGTAGGTGGCGTAGGCCACGATCCCTGACACGTAGAAGGTGAGCCAGAGGGCGTAGAGGCCGAACATGAAGAAAACGCATAGCCTGGATTAAAGAGGGAAGTATATAGGTTTATATGTAGGATGGTCCTCATGTTCATCTGCTCAATTTGACACTGAAGGTAAGTTAAAAGGTAATGAGACGACTTGAGTCTTTGCAATGGGTAAGAGATGTGGCTTACTATTTGTGAATATATATAAATAAAGATATATGCCACGAAGGCAAAATAAACGAAGGAGTGTCTGCGAGACCTTTCGACGTTAAACGTCCTTTACTAAGCAGTTTACATCGAAAGGTCTCGCAGATACTCCTTCGTTTATTTTTCCTTCGTGGCATATATCTTTATTTATGGATTTATCACGTTCCTAACTTTCGTGATTCAGTTATACGTGGATATATATACATAGCATATATAATATTCTTCCATTGAAAACATCCAATACTGAATAACCACTTACAATATGCCTACCTAAAATACAGAATAGCCTTTTGTTGATTTATTTATTTAATTATTCTCTTACTGAGAAAAATTAAAATTAATATCCATTTCACGCCTACTTAGAAAAGTCCACTATTTTTATCAAAGGAAAAATTCTAATGCCTTTAACATGGAATATTCTTTTGTATATTAACTTAAAAAAATAAATTTTTCTCTCAGAAAATTTATTACTGAATATTTACTTACAATACAGAATAATCTTTTGTATATTAACTAAAAATTATTCTTTTTTCTCTTGAAAAAATCTATTGCTGAATACCTACTTACATTACAGAATAATCTTTTTTATATTTAATCTAAAATACTATTTTTCTCTAAGAAAAAATCTGATACTAGATACTTACATACAATCCAGAATATTGTATTGTATATTAACTTAAAAATATGCTATTTTTCTCTTGGAAAATATCTAATACTAAATACTTACAATACAGAATATTCATTTCTATATTAACTTAGAATTATAAATTTTCTCTTAGAGAACTCCAATACTGAATACCTACTTAAAACACAAAATATTCCTTTGTATATTTACTGAAAAATATACTTTTTTCTATTGGAAAAAATCGACTACTGAATACTTACTTACAGTACAGAATATTCTTTTTTATATTAACTTAGAAATATACTATTTTCCTCTTAGAAAATATCTGATCAGGAATACTTACAGCACACAATATTTCTTCATATATTTCCATAAAATATACTTTCCTTCACCTAGAAAAAATCTCAATACAGAATATTTACTTTCAATACAGTATATTTTTCTGTAAATTTAATTAGCTACTTATTATACTTCCAGATCACAGTCGTGAAACTAATCCTCACCTTCTAGACATGGCGAGAGTGGACACGGAGGCGAACCTTTGGTACGTCGACTGGTTCAAACCTATCCAGCCAATCATGGAATAGGTCCCCTGGGTCAGGACGGACCAGAAGGTGTGTCTGACGAGGGGATTGGGGTCCATGCTGAGATTGGGAGAGAGGCGATTGGTGGTAGGT
>NC_087216.1:75756556-75759056 GCF_015104395.2 Macrobrachium nipponense | reverse complement strand
TAAGAACGATTTAGATGTCAAAAGTAGGTAATACCTCCTAATGACTGTAGGCCTATACATGGGTCTATAACACCTCCTAATGTCTATACATAGGTCTATGATACCTCCTGATAACTGTGGGACTATACATAGGTCTATAATGCCTCCTAATGTCTATATACAGAGACCTATAATACCTCCTAATGATTATAGTTCTATACATGGGTCTATAACACCTCCTAATGATTATAGGCCATTACATAGGTCTATAATACCTCCTAATGTCTATACATAGGTCTATGATACCACCTGAGAACTATAGGCTTAAACATAGGTCTATAAGGTCTGCTAATGACTGTAGCCTATACATAGGCCTATAATGCCTCCTAATGATTATAGACCTATACATAAGTCTACAGAACCTCGTAATGCCTATATACATAGGTTCATAATACATCCTGATGACTATATATATATATATATATATATATATATCTTATATATCTATATATATATATATATATATGATATATATATATATATATATATATATATATATATATATATATATATGTAGTCTATCCATCTTTTCGTGCAAAAAACATTTGTCGAATTTTGTGAAAAACAAAACCTACCCGTTTCAAGTTTCAACAACATCTCTCACTTTTCCTTCTTCTTCTTCTTCTTCTTCTTCTTCTTCTTCTTCTTCTTCTCTTTCTTAAAAAGTCATTGTGAGATACGATTTTCACTCTTGTTATAAAGTAAACACAATTGATTTATGTCAGCAGCGTTCTCCAGCCATGGGCAGTATTCAGTGAGTAACCAAGGATTTGTGGGGGTTGGGGGTTTAGGGGGGTTGGGGGCAGTGTTAGTTGGCGAACCAGCCTTCTTACCCCTGCAGCAACCCCTCCCTCCTACCCCAAATATATCCTCGAGGAAAAAATAACTCAACAATGACATTTCAGAATTCACGAGATTAAAAATGAAATCGGGGAAGGTACAATAGGGCAATATAACCTTTTTAGCCCAATTGATAATTGGATATAATATAACCTTTACTTTGGAGGCTTCTTACGACAATATAACCTTTTTAACCCAATTGATAATTGGATATAATATAATCTTAATAGGCTTTATAAGAAAATATAACCTGTTAAGGCCAATTGATAACTGGTTATAATATAACCTTTAATGTAGAGGCTTTCTAAGGCCATATAACCTTTTCAGCTTAATTGATAATTGGATGTAATATAACCTTTACTTTAGAGGTCATTCTAAGGCAATATATCCTTTGTAGCTTTATTGATAATTGGATACTAATATAGCCTTTACTTTAGAGGCTTCTTAAGACAATATAACCTTTTCAGCTTAATAGATAATTGGATATAATATAATCTTCATAGGCTTTTTAAGACAATATAACCTATTGAGGCCAATTGACAACTTTACTTTAGAGGCTTTCTAAGGCAATATAACCTTTTCATCTTAATTGATAATTGAATATAATATGATAATTATTTCAGAGGCTTTCTAAGGCAATATAACCTTTACAGCTTAACTGATAATTGGATATAATATGACCATTAATTTATAGGCATTCTTAAGACAATATAACCTTATTACATCTCATTTTTTTTAAAGAATAATCAACGTGACAATTCCTTTCGTCTTACCTAGAATGGATATGGCCGAGATGAGTCCTCCCAAAAGCGATATAGCCACAGGTATTGGCGACATCTGCCTCCCGCCGAGGAGGAAGTCCAAGGTCGTGCTGTTGCCTCGCCCCCTGAGGGCGCTGTAGATCCCTATGCCCAGGGACACCACCAGCAGCAGAGAGAAGAGGACGTAGTCCACGGCCCCTAAACTCTTCGACTGCAGAGTCTCGATTTCGTCCATCTCTTCTTCTGCAGGAGCGTCGCGCCCTTGGGCTTTTGAGGTAATGGTATATTTCTTAGGCAGGGAGGCCGGTGGAATGGGCAGTCCGGTGCACTTATCTAGCCCAGGCCCGGAGGAAGAAGGAAATGGAACCGAGAAGGGGTACAAAGGTTGCCCAGACCAGAATGGAGCTACTAAAGGAACTGATAAGGGGTAAAAAGGTTGTCCAGACCAGTGGGGAGCTACAAAAAGAATCAAGGAACACTGAGGATGGAAGGGAGTTCGGGAGCTACTTTTCGTAGAGAAAATGTGGGAAGAGGTGGACTGACAGGTTTTCCTAAGAAAGAATTTGAGGACTTTCAAAGAATTGTCTGGCTGCACTTTTTTCTTCAAAGGGTAAACTTTTGCTTTTGTTGCACAAGTTGGTAAAAAAATGCGCAATTTGGTGAATATTGGACAATTTAGTAAAAAATTGGACAATTTGGTAAAAATTGCACAGTTTGGTAAAAAAAATGCACAATTGGATGAAAATTGTACAATTTGGTGAATGTTGGACAATTTGGTAAAAAAATGCACAATTTGGTGAAAATTGCACAATTTGGTGAAAAAATTGTACAATTTGGTGAAAATTGCACAATTTGGTGAA
>NC_087216.1:75744056-75751556 GCF_015104395.2 Macrobrachium nipponense | reverse complement strand
GAAAACGAGAGAGAGAGAGAGAGAGAGAGAGAGAGAGAGAGAGAGAATTAGTATAGACTGATATGGAAAAGAAAACGAGAGAGAGAGAGAGAGAGAGAGAGAGAGAGAGAGAGAGAGAGAGAGAGAGCTAATTATAGAAAGATATGGAAACGAGAGAGAGACAGAGAGAGAGAGATTAAGTAATAGACTGATAGTGGAAAACGAGAGAGAGAGAGAGAGAGAGAGAGAGAGAGAGAGAGAGAGAGAGAGAGAGAGAGCTAATTATAGAAAGATATGGAAACGAGAGAGAGACAGAGAGAGAGAGATTAAGTAATAGACAGATAATGGAAAACGAGAGAAAGAGAAAGTGAGAGATTAAATTATAGACAGATAGTGGAAAACGAGAGAGAGAGAGAGAGAGAGAGAGAGAGAGAGAGAGAGAGAGAGAGAGAGAGAATAAACTAGATACATAGCCAGTCAGACAGACAGACCACAGCAGAACCAAAAATGCCAACCAAGAAAAACGCCTCATTGGGCCCATCCCTTCCCCTTCCCACCGCCCCACCGCCCACTCCCCCAGAAGGAAGAGATCAGAAGGCCCTCTGCGTAAGCCCGAAGAGGAAGAGACCTCAGGTAACCACTCATCCTGAAGAGGCCATTAGAAGGCACCGCTTCCTTGGGATGTCCCTCGAGATCGGAATCTTCTTTGTTGCATTATTTTATTTCGTTTTTTTCTTTTTTCTTTTTTTTATTTTAGGGTTTTTTGGGGTGACGGATAGAGGGATGTTGGATGATGGAGATTATATATATATGTGTGTGTGTGGTGTGTGTGTAATGATTATATAGAGCTTTTATTATTATTATTATTATTATAAAAAACGTAAGTGTCATTATTATTATATTATTATTTTTTCTTCTTACTATTTTTTTTTTTTTTTTTTTTTTTTGCTCTATCACAGTCCTCCAATTCGACTGGGTGGTATTTATAGTGTGGGGTTCCGGGTTGCATCCTGCCTCCTTAGGAGTCCATCACTTTTCTTACTATGTGCGCCGTTTCTAGGATCAAACTCTTCTGCATGAGTCCTGGAGCCACTTCAGCCTCTAGTTTTTCTAGATTCCTTTTCAGGGATCTTGGGATCGTGCCTAGTGCTCCTATGATTATGGGTACGATTTCCACTGGCATATCCCATATCCTTCTTATTTCTATTTTCAGATCTTGATACTTATCCATTTTTTCCCTCTCTTTCTCTTCAACTCTGGTCTCCCATGGTATTGTGACATCAATGAGTGATACTTTCTTTTTGACTTTGTCAATCAACGTCACGTCTGGTCTATTTGCACGTATCACCCTATCCGTTCTGATACCATAGTCCCAGAGGATCTTTGCCTGATCGTTTTCTATCACTCCCTCAGGTTGGTGCTCGTACCACTTATTACTGCAAGGTAGCTGATGTTTCTTGCACGGGCTCCAGTGGAGGGCTTTTGCCACTGAATCATGCCTCTTTTTGTACTGGTTCTGTGCAAGTGCCGGGCATTCGCTTGCTATGTGGTTTATGGTTTCATTTTTCGTATTGCACTTCCTACATATGGGAGAGATGTTATTTCCGTCTATCGTTCTTTGAGCATATCTGGTTCTTAGGGCCTGATCTTGTGCCGCTGTTATCATTCCTTCAGTTTCCTTCTTTAGCTCTCCCCTCTGTAGCCATTGCCATATTGGTTTGTTGTGCCATTCCTCTGTTCTGTCTGTCATTCTCCTCTGTCTGTATATTTCTGGGTCTTCGTCTACTTTTATTAGTCCTTCTTCCCATGCACTCTTTAGCCACTCGTCTTCACTGGTTTTCAGATATTGCCCCAGTGCTCTGTTCTCGATGCTGACGCAGTCCTCTATACTTAGTAGTCCTCTCCCTCCTTCCTTTCGTGTTATGTATAGTCTGTCCGTATTTGCTCTTGGGTGTAGTGCTTTGTGTATTGGCATATGTTTCCTGGTTTTCTGATCTATGTTGTGGAGTTCTGCCTTCGTCCATTCGACTATTCCTGCGCTGTATCTGATTACTGGCACTGCCCATGTGTTTATGGCTTTTATCATATTTCCGGCGTTGAGTTTTGACTTGAGTATCGCCTTGAGTCTCTGCATATATTCTTTCCTGATCGTGTCCTTCATCTCTTGGTGTTTTATATCCCCTCCTTCCATTATTCCCAGGTATTTGTATCCTGTCTCATCTATGTGTTTGATGTTGCTCCCATCTGGTAGCTTTATCCCTTCAGTTCTCGTTACTTTGCCTTTTTGTATGTTGACTAAGGCGCATTTTTCTATTCCAAACTCCATCCTGATGTCCCCAGATACAATCCTTACAGTTTGGATTAGGGTATCTATTTCCTTGATGCTCTTACCATACAGCTTGATGTCGTCCATGAACATCAGATAGTTGATTCTGTTGCCTCTTTTCTTGAGTTGGTACCCGGCATCCATCTTCTGTAGTACTTTTGTCATGAGAATCATGGCTACTACGAAGAGTAGTGGGGACAGTGAGTCGCCCTGGAAGATCCCTCTCCTGATATTAACCTCTGCTAGTCTTATTCCAGAGCTTGTAAGTATTGTATTCCAGTTGTGCATTGTATTTTTGAGAAAGCTGATGGTGTTTTCCTCTGCCCCATATACTTTCAGGTATTCTATTAGCCATGTGTGTGGTATCATGTCGAAGGCTTTCTTATAAGTCTATCCATGCCATGCTTAGGTTGGTTTTCCTTCTCCTACTGTTCTTCATTACCAATTTGTCTATCAGGAGCTGGTCTTTTGTACCCCTACACTTCCTTCTGCAGCCTTTCTGTTGGTGGGGGATGGTGTTTGTCTCCTCTAGGTAGTTGTATAGCCTTTCACTGATGATACCTGTTAGTACCTTCCACATTATTGGTAGGCAGGTGATAGGCCTGTAGTTACTGGCTATATTACCCTTACTCTTGTCTTTTTGTACTAAGGATGTTCTTCCTGTGGTCATCCATTTGGGTGCTTGGTGATTTGAGATACAATGCTGGAGTGGTTCTGCTATTCGTGGGTGTAGGGCCTTGAAGTTTTTGAGCCAGTATCCATGTACTTCATCGGGATCTGGGGCTTTCCAGTTTGGCATTTTCTTTAGTTGGTGTCTGACTGTGTTTGTCTTGATCTCTGTGAATCTTTGTTTTTATTCTCCCCTTTTTCTCTTCACATTGCCTTCCTGGAGCCACGTTGCATGTTTGTTGTGTGATACCGGATTGCTCCATATGTTTTCCCAGAGTCTCTTACTTGGTTCGGCTTCAGGAATTTCTGGGTGGTTGTCTTCCCCTCTTAGTTGGCTGTATAGTGTTTTCTGGATGGTTCCGAATAGTTTGTTCTGTTGGTATCCCTTATTCCTGTTCATATACCGTTGGATCTTATGTGCTTTGGCCTTAAGCCTCTGTTTTACATCTTCTATTGTGTTGTTTAGTCCCTCTACTTGTACTTTGTATTTCTCGTTGAGTTCCTCCCTTGTTTTTCTTGCTTCTTAGCCTTTTTTCTGCCATCTCTTTCAGTTTTACTCAAGTCATCTCATCACCATGATTTGCTTTTCCAGGTGCCTTTTCTAAGGAGGTTGCTGTTTTGGTTTCTGTTGGGTTGGTTGTGCTGGTGGTGTTGGTGTTCGAATCCCCATCAGTTCTGTTACTAATCTTGTTCCTGCATATGCCAAGTTATTATTATTATTATTATTATTATTATTATTATTATTATTATTATTATTATTATTATTATTATTATTATTATTATTATTATTATTACTGATAATGATTATTATTAGTAGTAGTAGTAGTGGTAGTAGTAGTAGTAATAATAATAATAATAATAATAATAATAATATAATAATAATAATATAATAATAATATAATACCAAACTCACTCAACCAAAGAATTGGCCTCGCGCAAACTACCGCAGAAAAGAGTCTCTCTCTCTCTCTCATCTCTCTCTCTCTCTCTCTCTCCTCTCTCTCGTCTCTCCTCTCTCTCTCTCTCTCTTCCTTTTGAGAATTAAGATGAAAGGCCGGACTTAAGTGAGCTACCCTTGAATCATATCCGAATATCATGGACGATAATGATCTGAGAAATCCATGGGAAATGAGGGAGAGAGAGAGAGAGAGAGAGAGAGAGAGAGAGAGAGAGAGAGTGAGAGAGAGAGAGATTATATGAGATCAGAACAAGAATCTATAGATAATGAGAGAGAGAGAGAGAGAGAGAGAGAGATTATATGGGATCAGAACAAGAATCTATAGATAAAGAGAGAGAGAGAGAGAGAGAGAGAGAGAGAGAGAGAGAGAGAGAGAGAGAGAGAGAGAGAATTTACATGAATTTAGAACAAAATTCTGTAGATAATGAGAGAGAGAGAGAGAGAGAGAGAGAGAGAGAGAGAGAGAGAATTTACATTAAGTCAGAACAAGAATCTATAGATAATGAGAGAGAGAGAGAGAGAGAGAGAGAGAGAGAAGAGAGAGAGAGAGAGGGTAAGATTTACATGAATTCAGAACACAATTCTGTAGATAATGAGAGAGAGAGAGAGAGAGAGAGAGAGAGAGAGAGAGAGAGAGAGAGAGAGAGAGAATTTACATGAAGTCAGAACAAGAATCTATAGATATAGAGAGAGAGGGGGGAGAGAATTTACATGAAGGCAGAACAAGAATCTATAGGTAATGAGAGAGAGAGAGAGAGAGAGAGAGAGAGAGAGAGATTACATGAGGTCACATTAGGTGAATGAAAACGAATTCCTAACGAAGTAAACAAGTCGTATACACTTGTGTCCATTTATGTATCTATAATATTAATATTTGTATAAGGATATTATTTAGTAAAAAAGATTACTAAGTCCTTTTGATCATTCGGGTTCTACTAATCAACAATTATCATATTCCTTTTACAAGCGAATACTTGAGCCATATATTCTTTATCTACGTATACAAATGCGTAGATATATAAGTTATGTACGTATATGAATACATAGGTATATACTTTGCTGAAAAGAAAGTGGGTCTTTGTACGTAAAGTCAGTCTTGCTACGTACACAGAATGAGCAGATATAATTTATCATAGTAACCCCTATCTTTGCCTTGAGTTTAATCTAAGTGATAAAGAAAACGTATCATAAAGGTAGCATTATTTTACTATTTATTCTTTTTTGCTATATCCTAATAATTTATCACAGTAACCCCCATCTTTGCCTTGAGTGAGGAGTTAGATTTAATTGATTTAAAAAAAACGTATCCTATCTTTTCTTTGTATATCTTAGTATTTAATAGTTTTCATTCATATTTCGTAACATTTTTCATAGCATGGGCTTACAGAATCTTCGTCCTCAAATCAACGCAGACCTTCAGTCAGCCACCTAAACCCCTAAACAGTAATTCAAAATGGCCTGATATCTCTCTGGGCTTATTAAATTCCCTGCCTCGACTCTTGTTTACCGTTGGTGAGACTCTTAGACTCGTGGCTTGGCATCGAGGACGAGCTTAATGGGGGATATAATCCTCGGGGACTTTATTCAGGATCACGTAGACCTCAAGACGAACTTTAGAATCTACTTTGTTTTGTAAAATGTTGTCTGTTTGGGCACAAGAAGATGGCCCTGCCTAGTTGATTGTGCTTGGGTACTGGTACCATCATGCTATTACCAAATAGTCTTCTTTGTGATGAGATATGACCTGACTGGTCACAAAAAAAGGTGTACCTGCCTGGTTGATATTACCTGGGTAGACTTCTTGGTAGAGAATATTACCTGTTTAGTCTCACATAAAAGCTGTAGTACCTCCCTGGTTGATAGTACCTGGGCACTGGTACTATCCCCAGGTAGACTTCTTGGGATATATATGACCTGTTGTAACTGCCTAATTGATAATACCTGGGTAAAAGTACATCTTTCTTAGTAGAAGATGGTAACTGTTTAGTCACAAGGTGTACCTGCCTAGTTGATCGTACCTGGTTACTGGTACATACATTGGTAGAAGATAGTACCTGTTTGGTCACAAGAAGATGTACCTGCCTGGTTGATAGTACCTGGTTACTGGGGTATCTTTCTTGGTAGAAGATAATAGCTATTTGGTCACAAGGTGTACCTGCCTAGTTGATAGTACCTGGTTACTGGTACATACTTTGGCAGAAGATAGTACCTGTTTAGTAACAACAAGGTGTACCTGCCTTGTTGATAGTAACTGTTAATAACTGGTACTGGCAGCATACCCAGGTAGATGGTAAGGGGTCCCTCACATTGCATCTGTGTGAATCCATGTTACCCCATAATTTTTTTGCCTGACTTTGGAATTCATCATCTTTCTTGTTTTATCTCTTCTTCATCTTCTTCTTCTTCTACTTCTTCTTTTGGTCCTCTTTTTTTCTTGTCTTTCTTCTTCTTCTCCTCTCATTTACCTTCCTCTCTTCTGTACCTTCTTCTCGCCTTCCTTAGCCTTTTTATCTTCTGTTTCTCTCCATCTATTCCCTTCTCATTCTCATCTTCATATTCTCCCTCCTTTACATCCTTCTTAATTTGCTCTCTCTCTCTCTCTCTCTCTCTCTCTCTCTCTCTCTCTCTCTCTCTCTCTCTCTCTCAAATCCTTTCTTTTATTCCTATCTTCTCATTTTCACCTTCCCTCTCTCTCTCTCTCTCGCTCTATGTCTATATCTATGTCTGACGGTTTATCAAGTATCCCTGCTTTCGCTATTAAGCGTTCAGACGGGATTTCCAAATCACTTATATTATAGTTAAAAATTTAAAAGTCTATGTAATGTAAAGAGGGTTAATTGCATTTGTCTCAGTATTATAGCTGAGTGAAAATAAATGGGTTTTCAATAGCTTTTTTGAACTAAAGATATTTTCAGCACTCTTAACTGATGCCAGAAGTTGATTATACAATCTAGGAGCGCAGTGCTTAAAAGTTCTCGTACCAAGAGTGGTCGTTGCACGGGGCTCATCAAGTCTGAAATCATCACGGGAAAGGCGTGTTGAACACCAGGCCCTACTACGTATCTTTTCAGGCAACCTTTAAGATACAATGGCTCTCCCGTGTTAATAGCTTGATATGTTAAGACGCAAAGTTTAAAAATAATCCTTGCTTTGACTGGTAACCAGTGTAATTTAATTAAGGTTGGAGTAATATGTTCTCGCGGGGATATACCAACAATTAGTCTAGCAGCTCTATTCAAAATCATTTGAAGTTTCTTAAGACGATAATTAGGTAAATTGTAAAACAACGAGTTACAATAGTGTACTCTACTAACTACCAATCTATTAATTAGCAGCTTAGTGGCATCTTCGTTAAGATATTTTCTAATGGATGCGATATTCCTCAGATGATAATTTGCGGTCCTAACAACTTGTTTATTTTTTTCATCAAATGTCAAAGAACCATCAACTACTACCCCGAGATCTCTGACTTTATCAGTTAACAAAATATTTTCCTTATTGATGGAGATGCTATTAACGATATCAAACCTTACTTAGTTATATTTAGTGCCAATTAGAATACATTCCG
>NC_087216.1:75736556-75739056 GCF_015104395.2 Macrobrachium nipponense | reverse complement strand
ATGAACACAGAGAATATCAACATAAAACAACACTTATCATGCCCAACGTGACATGACAACGAAATACCAAAACACATGGCAACAATCCGATATTCTCTCTCTCTCTCTGACTCGTTATATACGTATTATCCCTTGTCCCTTCTTCGTGACTCTGGGTCGACTGTCAGGTTAACCTCTCTGGTTTAGCTCTCGGTATCGACTGCTGTAATGGTCTATATATGCCGAAGCCTGTAACTTTGGCTGAACTACCTAATGGTATTCTATACATGGTAAATACTTTTTTATACCAAACAAGCAGTTTGCCTCTCTTGAATAGTAATAAAAATATAGGAAAAACAAAAAAGGATAAACGTAACCAACAGTATAAACAAAATTAATGAAAATAAACATAAACTTGTAATACCTCCACCGCAAATTTAAAAAGCCATGGGTAGTGCTTTTTAAAAACAGGAATATACAAAAGAAGTCACATTTGAGTACAAGTCACAATCGGGTATAAAAAAAAAAATTATACAAAAGAACGTGAAAGGGCATCAGCTATTATGTTATCTTTTCCTCTCACATGCTTGATACTGACGGTTCTGAAACAATGATGGAAAGTCTCTAAGTACCTGTATAACATCTTTTACTTGTGAATCAGGCAAATATGACAATCTTTCTTCCAGTTCTGTTAAATCAACTCCATTTTTACTCAATCATATTCACCTTTCACACATGTCTCTTCTTCATTCATATCTTCATTTATCTCATTCTCTATTTTAATAGATTTACTATGCACTACCGCAACTGGTTAATTACTTCCTGTTGGTAATATGGCTTCAGTTAATTGACGTGAAAGACTTGTTCTTGTTACGTCTGTTAGGCAACTCTACTATGTAATTTATGATTTACTCTACGTTTTACTATACCGGGTCCAACATACCGGCTTTTAAACTGTCCTGGAATAGGTATAAAAACAAGTACACTATCACCTTCCTTAAATTGTCTCAACACTGTATTTTTATCATACTTTCGCTTCATACACTGCTGTGCTTTCACTACATTCTTATTTGACCATTCTATCATCCTCTTTAACTTCTCTTTAATTCTGTAACATTTTTTGTTTTAAAACATCAAATTTGCTCTCACCATTTCACTCCACTGATCTTTAATCATATTCAAAGGACTCCTTACCTCGTGACCAAATGTCAATTCAAAAGGGGTAAAACCAAAGCTTTCATTTGGAGATGATCTAATTGCAAACAAAACTATGGCAAATCAACATCCCACTGACTTTGAAATTCAGACCCATACTTAGTTAAAGCATTTTTCATAGTTAGGTGAAATCGTTCTAACACACCTTGGCTTTCTGGATGGTATGGCGAAGATACAACATGCTTAATATTCCATTCTAGCATTTTCTTACTAAACAACTTACTCATAAAGTTACTGCCTCTATCTGATTGAATTTCCTGTTTGGAAAACCGAATCTAGAAAAAATAATCTGTTAAATGTTTGATTACTACTTTACTGGAAATCTTGCGTATCGGGATAGCTTCTGGATATCTGGTGGTGCGATCCATGATAGTTAAGATGTATTCATTACCTGATGATGTTTTTTTGGTAGCGGTCCCACTATATCTATCACAATCTGCGAAAATGGTTCTGTTAGTACAGTTATTGGTACAAGAGGTGCTTTAGGTATAATTTGATTGGGCTTACCTACAACTTGGCATGTATGACAGCATTTACAATATCTCTTTACGTCTTTCTTTAATGAAGGCCAAAAAAAATGCTTTCTCACTTTGTACATAGTCTTGGCAATACCAAAGTGTCCTCCACAAAGATTATCATGGGCTTGTTGCAATATTACTTTCTATACTTCTCTGGGACTACAATTTGATAATCTACCGATGGATTACTAGCATTTGCTAATTTTGATCTGGACAATCTACAATACTTCATTTCTAATGAAAAAACACAAGGCTTACTTACATCCGATACTTCATTTTCTGGAACAGCATTCTCAAAAATGTTACTTAAACCTTTATCTTCTTTCTGCGCCTTTACTAAATCTTTTCTGTCACCTATACACTTCAGCGACTCTTGCACTGGAATATTACCTACTACCACTTCCTTCTCCCAAGTCTGCCAAGTTGAGATCTTCATCCTCATCTACTGTCGTCAACTTACTCTGGACGCTCTGGTTACGTGAGCTATAGGTTTACTGGTCACTTCAACTACTTCTTTACTTACTATGTTTCCCCTCTCTGTTGAATTGGACATATTACATCATTACCTATTATCACATCTTTACCTGGAATGGGCAATTGTTCTACAATCGCAAAATCTATGGGTACTTGAACTAGCTCTGATCAATTTTAAATTCAACAAGTGGACATGAACACAGACGAATTAGGAAAACCTCCTAGCAGAACAAAGTTATCTTCTTCACTCTCATAATTTTTCTGGTAACTTTTCTTAATACACATGACGAGATGCACCAGTATCTCTTAACATA
>NC_087216.1:75729056-75731556 GCF_015104395.2 Macrobrachium nipponense | reverse complement strand
AACTATTAATGAATGAAAAAAAAATTGTCGTGAGTGATAAACCTACCTTTCCTCCCCTTCAGAATTTGCAAGAACTCCAGAGGCACCGAACTCAACCCTACAAGTATTGGCCTTCGATTCCAGTCTAGTTGAGTAAGAAAATAAAGGTAGAAGAGACTCTGCTAGGGCCAGGCATCTGTTGACAAGGGGGGGGGGGGGGGGGGGGGGGGGGGGGGGGGGGGGGGGGGGGGGGGGGGGGGGGGGGGGAGGGGGGGGGGGGGGGGGGGGAGGGAGAGAGAGCTTGGCGGGATCTCCGAGCCCTTTCACGAATTGACCAGCCACAGGTTGAAAAGGTCAGTGCTCTTGCGTGGCTTGCATATGCTCTCCGTGGGAATCGTTGGTGAGGGGAATTATTATTATTATTATTATTATTATTATTATTATTATTATTATTATTATTATTATTATTATTCTTATTATTATTATTATTATATAGAAAACGAAATCGTTGGTGTTTGATCAGTTTCTATCTAGAATAATAATAGTAATAATAATAATAATAATAATAATAATAATAATGATAATAATAATGATAATCAGACACCAACTAAAGAAAATGCCAAACTGGAAAGCCCCAGGTCCCGATGAAGTCCATGGATACTAGCTCAAAAACTTCAAGGCCCTACACCCAAGAATAGCAAAACAACTCCAGCATTGTATCACAAATCACCATGCGCCCAAATGGATGACCACAGGAAGAACATCCTTAGTACAAAAAGACAAGAGTAAGGGAAATATAGCCAGCCAGTCCAAAAAGTAACTACAGGCCTATCACCTGCCTACCAATAATGTGGGAAGTTACCTTCAGTATCACCAGCGAAAAGGCTATACAACTACCTAGAGGATACAAAATACCATCCCCCACCAACAGAAAGGCTGCAGAAGGAAGTGTAAGGGCACAAAAGACCAGCTCATGATAGACAAAATGGTAATGAAGAACAGTAGGAGAAGGAAAACCAACCTAAGCATGGCATGCATAGACTATAAGAAAGAGTTCGACATGATACCACACACATGGCTAATAGAATGCCTGAAAATATATGGGGCAGAGGAAAACACCATCAGCTTCCTCAAAAATACAATGCGCAACTGGAATACAATATTTACAAGCTCTGGAATAAGACTAGCAGAGGTTAATATCAGGAGAGGGATCTTCCAGGGCGACTCACTGTCCCCTATACTCTTCGTAGTAGCCATGATTCCCATGACAAAAGTACTACAGAAGATGGATGCCGGGTACCAACTCAAGAAAAGAGGCAACAGAATCAACCATCTGATGTTCATGGACGACTTCAAGCTGTATGGTAAGAGCATCAAGGAAATAGATACCCTAATCCAGACTGTAAGGATTGTATCTGGGTACATCAGGATGGAGTTTGAAATAGAAAAATGCGCCTTAGTCAACATACAAAAAGGCAAAGTAACGAGAACTGAAGGGATAAAGCTACCAGATGGGAGCAACATCAAACACATAGATGAGACTGTATACAAATACCTGGGAATAATTGAAGGAGGGGATTTAAAACACCAAGAGATGAAGGACACGATCAGGAAAGAATATATGCAGAGACTCAAAGCGATACTCAAGTCAAAACTCAATGCCGGAAATGTGATAAAAGCCATAAACACATGGGCAGTGCCAGTAATCAGATACAGCGCAGGAATAGTGGAATGGACGAAGGCAGAACTCCGCAACATAGACCAGAAAACTAGGAAACATATGACAATACGCAAAGCACAACACCTAAGAGCAAATACGGACAGACTATACACAACACAAAAGGAAGGAGGGAGAGGACTACTAAGCATAGAGGACTGCGTCAACATCGAGAACAGAGCACTGGGCCAATATCTGAAAACCAGTGAAGACGAGTGGCTAAAGAGTGCATGGGAAGAAGGACTAATAAAAGTAGACGAAGACCCAGAAATATACAGAGACAGGAGATGAACAAACAGAACAGAGGAATGGCACAACAAACCAATGCACGGACAATACATGAGACAGACTAAAGAACCAGCCAGCGATGACACATAGCAATGGCTACACAGGGGAGAGCTCAAGAAGGAAACTGAAGGAATGATAACAGCGGCACAAGATCAGGCCCTAAGAACCAGATATATCCAAAGAACGATAGATGGAAATAACATATCTCCCATATGTAGGAAGTGCAATACGAAAAATGAGACCATAAACCACATAGCAAGCGAGTGTCCGGCACTTGCACAGAACCAGACGTGGACGTTGATTGACAAAATCAAGAAGAAATTATCACTCATTGATGTCGCAATACCATGGGACACCAGAGTTGAAGAGAAAGAGAGGGAAAAAAAAATGGATAAAAGTATCAAGATCTGAAAATAAAAAATAAGAAGGGTATGGGATATGCCAGTAGAAATTGTATCCATAATCATAGGAGCACTAGGCACGATCCCAAGATCCCTGAAAAAGAATCTGAAAAAA
>NC_087216.1:75716556-75724056 GCF_015104395.2 Macrobrachium nipponense | reverse complement strand
AGAGTGATCTTTGCCTGATCGTTTCTATCACTCCCTCAGGTTGGTGCTCGTACCACTTATTACTACAAGGTAGCTGATGTTTCTTGCACAGGCTCCAGTGGAGGGCTTTTGCCACTGAATCATGCCTCTTTTTGTACTGATTCTGTGCAAGTGCCGGGCATTCGCTTGCTATGTGGTTTATGGTGTCATTTTTCGTATTACACTTCCTACATATGGGAGATGTTATTTCCATCTATCGTTCTTTGAACATATCTGGTTCTTAGGGCCTGATCTTGTGCCGCTGTTATCATTCCTTCAGTTTCTTTCTTTAGCTCTCCCCTCTGTAGCCATTGCCATGTGTCATCGCTGGCTAGTTTCTTTAGTCTGTCTCATGTATTGTCCGTGCATTGGTTTGTTGTGCCATTCCTCTGTTCTGTCTGTCATTCTCCTGTCTCTGTATATTTCTGGGTCTTCGTCTACTTTTATTAGTCCTTCTTCCCATGCACTACTTTAGCCACTCGTCTTCACTGGTTTTCAGATATTGCCCCAGTACTCTGTTCTCGATGTTGACGCAGTCCTCTATACTTAGTAGTCCTCTCCCTCCTTCCTTTCGTGTTATGTATAGTCTGTCCGTATTTGCTCTTGGGTGTAGTGCTTTGTGTATTGTCATATGTTTCCTGGTTTTCTGATCTATGCTGCGGCGTTTCTGCCTTCGTCCATTCCACTATTCCTGCGCTGTATCTGATTACTGGCACTGCCCATGTGTTTATGGCTTTTATCATATTTCCATCCATTGAGTTTTGACTTGAGTATCGCTTTGAGTCTCTGCATATATTCTTTCCTGATCGTGTCCTTCCATCTCTTGGTGTTTTATATTCCCTCCTTCCATTATTCCCAGGTATTTGTATCCTGTCTCTCTATGTGTTTGATGTTCTCCCATCTGGTAGCTTTATCCCTTCAGTTCTCGTTACTTTGCCTTTTTGTATGTTGACAGGGCGCATTTTTCTATTCCAAACTCCATCCTGATGTCCCCAGATACAATCCTTACAGTCTGGATTAGGGTATCTATTTCCTTGATGCTCTTACCATACAGCTTGATGTCGTCCATGAACATCAGATGGTTGATTCTGTTTGCCTCTTTTCTTGAGTTGGTACCCGGCATCCACCTTCTGTAGTACTTTTGTCATGGGAATCATGGCTACTACGAAGAGTAGTGGGGACAGTGAGTCGCCCTGGAAGACCCTCTCCTGATATTAACCTCTGCTAGTCTTATTCAGAGCTTGTAAGTATTGTATTCCAGTTGCGCATTGTATTTTTGAGGAAGCTGATGGTGTTTTCCTCTGCCCCATATATTTTCAGGCATTCTATTAGCCCTGTGTGTGGTATCATGTGGAAGGCTTTCTTATAGTCTATCCATGCCATGCTTAGGTTGGTTTTCCTTCTCCTACTGTTCTTCATTACCATTTTGTCTATCAGGAGCTGGTCTTTTGTGCCCCTACACATCCTTCTGCAGCCTTTCTGTTGGTGGGGGATGGTGTTTGTCCTCCTCTAGGTAGTTGTATAGCCTTTCACTGATGATACCTGTTAGTAACTTCCACATTATTGGTAGGCAGGTGATAGGTCTGTAGTTACTGGCTATATTTCCCTTACTCTTGTCTTTTGTACTAAGGATGTTCTTCCTGTGGTCATCCATTTGGGTTCATGGTGATTTGAGATACAATGCTGGATTGTTCTGCTATTCGTGGGTGTAGGGCCTTGAAGTTTTTGAGCCATTATCCATGGACTTCATCGGACCTGGGCTTTCAGTTTGGCATTTTCTTTAGTTGGTGTCTGACTGTGTCTGTTGTGATCTCTGTGAATCTTTGTTTTATTCTCCCGT
Source organism: Macrobrachium nipponense (assembly GCF_015104395.2). Taxonomy (NCBI): domain Eukaryota; kingdom Metazoa; phylum Arthropoda; class Malacostraca; order Decapoda; family Palaemonidae; genus Macrobrachium; species Macrobrachium nipponense. The sequence goes on along the minus strand of NC_087216.1, from coordinate 75,722,198 downwards.
TTCTTCTTCCTTGACTTCCTGGAGCCATGTTGCATGTTTGTTGTGTGATACCGGATTACTCCATATATTTCCCAAGAGTCTCTTACTTGGTTCGGCTTCAGGAATTCTGGGTGGTTGTCTTCCCTCTTAGTTGGCTGTATAGTCTTTTTTGGTTGGTTCCGAATAGTTTGTTCTGTTGGTATCCTTATTCCTGTTCATGTACCGTTGGATCTTATGTGCTTTGGCCTTAAGCCTCTGTTTTACATCTTCTATTGTGTTGTTTAGTCTCCTCTCTTGTACTTTGTATTTCGTTGAGTTTTGAGCCAGTATCCATGGACTTCATCGGGACCTGGGGCTTTCCAGTTTGGCATTTTCTTTAGTTGGTGTCTGACTGTCTGTTGTGATCTCTGGAATCTTTGTTTTATTCTCCCTGTTTCTTCTTCTTCCTTAACTTCCTGGAGCCATGTTGCATGTTTGTTGTGTGATACCGGATTACTCCATATGCCCTTTTCCCCAGAGTCTCTTACTTGGTTCGGCTTCAGGAATTTTCTGGGGTTGGGTTGTCTTCCCCTCTTAGTTTGGCTGTAATAGTCTTTTCTGGTTGGTTCCGAATAGTTTGTTCTGTGGTATCCCTTATTCCTGTTCATGTACCGTTGGATCTTATGTGCTTTGGCCTTAAGCCTCTGTTTTACATCTTCTATTGTGTTGTTTAGTCTCCTCTCTTGTACTTTGTATTTCTCGTTGAGTTTTTTTGAGCCATTATCCATGGACTTCATCGGGACCTGGGCTTTCCAGTTTGGCATTTTTCTTTAGTTAGTGTCTGATTGTGTCTGTTGTGATCTCTGTGAATCTTTGTTTTAATTATTCTCCCTGTTTCTTCTTCCTTGACTTTCCTGGAGCCCTGTTGCATGTTTGTTGTGTGATACCGGATTACTCCATATGTTTTTCCCAGAGTCTCTTACTTGGTTCGGCTTCAGGAATTTCTGGGTGGTTGTCTTCCCTCTAGTTGGCTGATTTGCTTTTCCAGGCGCCTTTTCCAAGGAGGTTGCTGTTTTGGTTTCTGTTCGGTTGGTTGTGCTGGTGGTGTTGGTGTTCGAATCCCCATCAGTTCTGCTACTAATCTTGCTCCTCATATACCAAGTTATTTGTTCTGTGATACTGGTGGTGTGTATTATGCCCCTTATTTCATTGACCTCACTTGTTTTCTCCTTTAAATCTCTTGGTGTTGTAGGCTTTCATGGAGGGGATCTTTGTTCTCTCTGTATCTGGCTCCATCCATTGTCTAATCTTTTCTACCCATTCCGTCCTCTCTGTTACTTCGTCGGTGTTTCTTTCGTGTGTCGTGTTTGATACCTCATCCTCCCTGTCGTCTTCTGTGGCATCGTCTCTCAGTTCGTCTTCGTGTAATTCGTTGTCGTGTGACATTTTCCCTTTCCAGTTCTTCTCTTTCTGTTTGGGAGACCAGTTCTTTTTCTTTAGTCCGTTCCACTTGGTCTGCAGCCTCTGCTCTGTTTGGGGGGTGTTATTCCTCTCATTCCAGATGTGACCAATCTTCTTCTATATCCTCTCTCCGTCGGGTTGCTTCTGATGAAGCATCTCCATATTTCCTTATTTTCTTCTCTTGTCCATTTCTTCCTTTTTCTTTTGCTTCTGTAGCTCAATCTCAGGCTGTTGATTACTTTCGTTGTGGTGATCAGTTGCTGGATGACGACCCTCCAAGTACCTGACCGTCTTCCCCTTCAATTGGGTTGAATACCTGGTTGCCGGACGAAGCTCCTCTGTTGCCAAGAGGTTCCATTTACGTCGTTGTCGTTTATTCCTTCATTTCTTCCATCATTGCTGAGTTTTTGCTATTTAACCCATAGCTGGACCCTACCCCATCAGGGATAGGTACTCATTTCCAGCTGAGTAGACTGAGGAAAATTATGGTAAAGATCCTTTCCCAAGGAATCACGCCGAGGAGAGCGGTCACCCATTCACTTCAAACGACTGACCAGCCCCAATGTTGCTTAACTTGACTTAAGTCCATTAGGACCTAACCCACTCCTCCACGGCGCCATCAGCTATTATTATATTATTATTATTATATTATTATTATTATTATTATTATTATTATTATTATTATTTTATTATTATATGCAACAATATAAACCCTTAATAATGCAACAATACAGACCCTTGATAATGCATCATTTGGGGCCTTTGATAGTGCAACAGTAAAGATTCTTCATGGTATTGCATTAAAGACCCTTAATGATGCAAAAATATTCTTAATAATTCAATAATAGAGTCCTAATAACGCTACAATAGAGAACCATAACAACGCAATAATAAAACCCTTAATAATGCAAAAATACAGATACTTAATGATTCTGCAATAAAGACCATTAATAATGTAATAATTAAAACCCTTAATTATGCAGCAATAAAGTCTTAATGATGCAACAACAAAGACCATTAAAAGTTTTAAATTAACCAAATTCGTCTTTTTAGCGGCAATCTTCAAACTCTAAGCAGTGAAAGACCTTTGTTCAAATTGCATTGTAAGAAACAAACGCGTTTTCAATTGCAACTTGAAACTGCAGACAAAATTTTATGTGTAAGTTTAAAAAGCGATTCATTTTTTTCATCAACGTTGATCAAAAAGAGGAAATTGATGTAAAAAGGCTTCAAAGACATGATGATAGAGTTTCCCCAGACTAGAGCTTCATCGCAAGAGAGACAAAAGCTTCACCATCTCTCACAGCAAGCAAAGATGCCTTCAGTGCTAGTGCTTGAGAATGAACGCCCTTATCGAACCGCATTGCCTCGAATATGGCACAACTAATACTCGAAGTTGCTTTAATGAAGTACCCAGACAATGATAGACTTCATAATGACTCCCCTGGAAGTGAACGGGGGTCTTTGATACAGGAATATTCGCATCAGCAGAAGGCAGAGGCAGAATGTATAACTCGGGCCAGAGGCGCATGCGCAGAGGAATCTAGTCGTTGATAATGGATGTGTCATCTGGGCTCCGTGTGACAACGGACCTGGGAGATAGTTAATGACTTTGCATGCATTGGTGTTGCCTATTCATTTCCTCCGGCCCTGCATTGAAGAGGCACTGGGTGGGAACTCGGATATGAATAGTGCAAAGGACCATTTTAATTTTGATTTTTTGGTTTTAGCTACTGGAGTCTGTGGCATTATTGACAGAGACCATCTTTTTATCTAGATTTTAAATCAGTCTATATCTCCTCTTTTTCTCTTCAATTTGCTTTTCACATTTTCATTGATATTTGCCTTATATTTCCCATTAAGATAATATAAGAAATATGATTATAATCCCTCTAGAGGACCCTAATAAGGTTGGGGGCATCCCCTTAACTTGAGTGGTGTAGGGGGGGGGCCACGAAGGGAGTCCATACCAAGAACCAGCTCTAAGGCTAATTAACTGATCTCACTGAAACTTGCAGCAGAAGTTAGAGCAGTGATGCTATCGACAGTGGGGTCACAATGGGACCCGAGAGCTACTGAAGTTAGTGACTGAAAACTTCCAGAACTTCAGGTCTGGCTGAAGCCATTGATCATTGCAACTTGTAACACATCGTAAGGTCTGGTACGAGCTGCATTGAGTCAGACTGATACCCCAGAGTCACAGGAGGTTGTGAATGAACTGACCTATATCTTGAGACAGACAGTGAGTTACAATGAGACCAGAAACCCAAAGGGAGTTAGTGGGGACAGGAACTTTGGAAGACGTCTTAGTATTTTCTGGAGTTTTTGTTGGTACCTAAGACCCCGGAACCGCCTGGAGATTCTGAATGGGTAAGGGACTAAGAACAGAACTTCGATGCTTAAGGGATCTTGTGTGAGCTGTAATGGTTCTCAATCAGGACAAAGAACTTCCTAATTGATTGAATGAAAAAGCTGACAATCTAATCATGCTTATCTTAGGGACCTGGTGCGAGATGTAATAATTCTAATTCAGGCCCAAGAACTTCCCAATTGATTGAATTAAAAAGTTGATATCTCAATCTTATCATGCTTATCTTGTGTGAATTGCAATGGTTCTCATGCAGGACCAAGAACTTCCAGATTGACTGAGTGAAAAGGCCGTCAGCTTAATCTTAACTTCCTCCTCTAACTTCGCAAAAAATATTGTTCATTTTTCCTTTTTGTTGGAAGGGTGGTTGGGTTGGTGCTCATATCCTGATTAAAAACAAACTTCTATCCAATTTAAGTTCAGGGCGAGGGAGGAGAAGGAAGAGGAGGAGGAGGAGGAGGAGGAGGAGGAGGTGGAGGACTTTGCCAAGAGCAATTTTTCCAAACTTCGTGAAGTTGGGATTAAAAAATGCTGGATTTTCTCGCCTACCTAACACAGATGAAGCTGTTTTAAGAAGAGCGAACTTTTTTTTCAGAATCACATTTTGGTCTTTTTTTTCTCGAATTAATATTTTGAAATGGTATAGAATAATATTGTTAAAAAAAAAAAAAAAATAAAAAAAAAAACGAACTCTTTAACACATCTTTTGTTTATCTCGAAATAATTGAAATATCTGACGGTAGTAAAAATATTTTTTAAATAATTCTAATTATATCTGAAGTTATTCAGCTTCATTTTGAAATATTTGCAAACTTCAAGTCATTCGTGAAGTTGGTTCAAATCACAGTTTAGCTATTTGAAACCTTTCTGAAAGTAATTAGACTTACTTTCATTTATTTAAAAATGTATTTATTCAATGAAAATCACATTATTCAGTTTACTACTGTCTTGAATAATTTTTTTTTTATATTAAATATTGAGTTGGTGATTTTTCATTTCAATTCCGTGCAATAAAAAGTAATGTATAATGTATTCAAATACTCCTCGGATGAATTTATGCCTACATTTAGATTCATATTTTTTTGTATGTTCCTCTGCGGTGAGTGTTTGTGCATGTATCTCAATGGTGGCTGTTTATGTTTCTCTGTGGGGAGGGTTTGTTTACCTGCGTGTGTTTGTGCATTTGTGCGTGTATGTGTATGTTGGGCAAATGAGTGTATGCATTTGCTTATATAGCTATATTTCTCTGTGGTGGCTGTTTGTGTATGTTTCTCTGTCGGGAGGGTTTGTGTAACTGTGTGTGTTTGTGTATGTGCATGTTTGTGCGTGTACCATCCGTTGTCCGCGGGAAAGTTAATACCACGTGCTGAACGTTCAGACAATATTTACACCGCAAGTCCATTACGGAGATCCGGTATCTCCGTCAACACGGATAGCTCGGAGCGAAGTGGCGCTTTCACCGGTAAATAGGGAAGAAGAAGAAGAAGATGGGTTTCCTCGGCTACGTGGGTGCGGAAGAGAGATGACGTCGCGAAGGGTTACGGAGGAGACATTTTAGTTAAGGACTGAATTGTCTTCGAGTAACTGACGGAAAGTATAGGGTGGACATTTCTCAAAAGGGTTGTTCGTGTTTTCCTATGACGTCATTTAGAAACAGTAACAAAGAGGTCTTCATGTTATTGAAGGGTTAGAGGGTCTTGATATGGTTGAAGGGTTACTGGATATTCTTATTATTTAAGGGTTACAAGGGTCTTCATATGGTTGAAGGGTTACTGGATATTCTTATTATTTAAGGGTTACAAGGGTCTTCATATGGTTGAAGGGTTACTGGATATTCTTATTATTTAAGGGTCAC
>NC_087216.1:75691062-75716056 GCF_015104395.2 Macrobrachium nipponense | reverse complement strand
TTTAATAATGCAACAATACAGACCCTTGATAATGCATCATTTGGGGCCTTTGATAGTGCAACAGTAAAGATCCGTGAAGGTATAGCAATAAAGACCCTTAATGAAGCAACAATATTCTTAATAATACAATAATAGAGCCCTAATAACGCTACAATAGAGAACCATAACAACGCGATAATAAACCCCTTAATAATGCAACAATACAGACCCTTATGATGCTGCAATAAAGAACATTAATAATGTAATAATAAAAACCCTTAATGATGCAGCAATAAAGACTTAATGATGCAAAAACAAAGACCATTTAAAGTTTTAAATTAACCCAATTCGTCTTTTTAGCGGTAATCTTCAAACTCTGAGCAGTGAAAGACCTTTGTTCTAATTGCATTGCAAGAAACAAACGCGTTTTCAATTGCAACTTGAAACTGCAGACAAATTTTTATGATCTAAAAGAGGAAATTGATGTAAAAAGGCTTCAAAGATATGATGATAGAGTTTCCCCAGACAAAGATCTTCATCGCAAGAGAGACAAAAGCTTCACCATCTCTCACAGCAAGCAAAGAGGCCTTCAGTGCTAGTGCTTTTGAGAATGAACGCCCTTATCGAACCGCATTGCCTCGAATATGGCACAACTAATACTCGAAGTTGCTTTAATGAAGTACCCAGACAATGACAGACTTCATAATGACTCCCCTGGAAGTGAACGGGGGTCTTTGATACAGGAATCCTTCGCATCATTCAGCACAAAGGCAGAGGCAGAAGAATGTATAACTCGGGGGGCCAGAGGCGCATGCGCAGAGGAATCTAGTCGTTGATAATGGATGTGTCATCGTGGCTCCGTGTGACAACGGACCTGGGAGATAGTTAATGACTTTGCATGCATTGGTGTTGCCTATTCATTTCCTCCGGCCCTGCATTGAAGAGGCACTGGGTAGGAACTCGGATATGAATAGTGCAAAGGACCATTTTAATTTTGATTTTTTTGGTTTTAGCTACTGGAGTCTGTGGCATTATTGACAGAGACCATCTTTTTATATAGATTTTAAATCAGTCTATATCTCTTTTTCTCTTCAATTTGCTTTTCACATTTTCATTGATATTTGCCTTACATTTCCCATTTAGATAATATAAGAAATATGATCATAATCTCTCTAGAGGACCTTAATAAGGTTTGGGGCATCCCCTTAACTTGAGTGGTGAAGGGGGGGGGGGCGTGCGAGAATGGGGGCAAGAAGGCGTCCATACCAAGAACCAACTCCAAGGCTAATTAACTGATCTCACTGAAACTTGCAGCAGAAGTTAGAGCGGTGATGCTATCTACAGTGGGGTCACAATGGGACCCGAGAGCTACTGAAGTTAGTGACTGAAAACTTCCAGAAACTTCATGTCTGGCTGAAGCCATTGATCATTGCAACTTGTACCACATCTTAAGGTCTGGTACGAGCTGCAGTGAGTCAGACTGATACCCCCAGAGTCACAGGAGGTTGTGGATGAACTGACCTGTATCTTGAGACAGACAGTGAGTTACAATGAGACCAAAAACCCAAAGGGAGTTAGTGGGGACAGGAACTTTGGAAGACGTCTTAGTATTTTCTGAAGTTCTAGTTGGTACCTAAGACCCCGGAACCGCCTGGAGGTTCTGAATGGGTAAGGAACTTATAACAGCAAGAACAGAACTTCGATGCTTATCCTAAGGGATCTTGTGTGAGCTGTAATGGTTCTCATTCAGGCCAAGAACTTCCCAATTTATTGAATAAAAAAGCTGACAATCTAATCATGCTTATCTTAAGGGACCTGGTGTGAGCTGTAATGGTTCTCATGCAGGCCCAAGAACTTCCCAATTGATTGAATGAAAAAGTTGATAACTCAATCTTATCATGCTTATCTTAAGGGATCTTGTGTGAATTGCAATGGTTCTCATGCAGGACCAAGAACATCCAGAATTGACTGAGTGAAAAGGCCTCAGCTTAATCTTACCTCCATCCTCCTCTAACTTCGCAAAAAATATGTTCATTTTTCCTTTTTCCGTTGGAAGGGTGGTTGGTTGGTGCTCATATCCTGATTAAAAACAAACTTCCATCCAATTTAAGTTCAGGGCGAGGGAGGAGAAGGAGGAGGAGGAGGAGGAGGACTTTGCCAAGAGCAATTTTTCCAAACTTCGTGAAGTTGGGATTAAAAAATGCTGGATTTTCTCGCCTACCTAACACAGATGAAGCTGTTTTAAGAAGAGCGAACTTTTTTTCAGAATCACATTTTGGTCTTTTTTTCTCGAATTAATATTTTGAAATGGTATAGAATAATCTTGTTAAAAAAAAGAAAAAAGCGAACTCTTTAACACATATCTTTAGTTCTCGAAATAATTGAAATATCTGACGGTAGTAAAAGTATTCTTAAAATAATTCTAATTATATCTGAAGTGATTCAGCTTCATTTTGAAATAATATTTTTAAACTTCAAGTCATTCGTGAAGTTGGTTCAAATCACAGTTTAGCTATCTGAAACCTTTCAGAAAGTAATTAGACTTACTTTCATTTATTTAAAAATGCATTTATTCAGTTAAAACCACATTATTCAGTTTACTACTAAGTCTTGAATATTTTTTTTTATATTAAATATTGAGTTGATAATTTTTCATTTCAATTCCGTGCAATAAAAAGTAATGTATTGTGTATTCAAATAATCCTCGGATGAATTTTAGCTTATATTTATATTCATATTTTTTTTTATGTTCCTCTGCGGTGAGTGTTTGTGTATGAATCTCTATGGTGGCTGTTTGTGTATGTTTCTCTGTGGGGAGGGTTTGTTTATCTGCGTGTGTTTGTGCATTTGTGTGTGTATGTGTATGTTGGACAAATGAGTGCATGCATTTGCTCTGTGGTAGCTGTTTCCGTATGTATATCTGTGGTGGCTGTTTTAGTATGTTTCTCTTTGGGGAGGGTTTGTGTAGCTGTGTGTGTTTGTGTATGTGTATGTGCGTGCGTGTATGTGCGTGTACCATCCGTTGTCCGCGGGAAAGTTAATACCACGTGCTGAACGTTCAGACAATATTTACACCGCAAGTCCATTACGGAGATCCGGTATCTCCGTCAACACGGATAGCTCGGAGCGAAGAGGCGCTTTCGCCGGTAAATAGGGAAGAAGAACAAGAACAAGAAGAAGGTGGGTTTCCTCGGCTACGTGGGTGCGGAAGAGAGATGACATCGCGAAGGGTTACGGAGGAGACATTTTAGTTAAGGACTGAATTGTCTTCGAGTAACTGACGGAAAGTATAGGGTGGACATTTCTCAAAAGGGTTGTTCGTGTTTTCCTATGACGTCATTTAGAAACAGTAACAAAGAGGTCTTCATGTTATTGAAGGGTTACAGGGTCTTAAATGGTTGAAGGGTTACTGGATATTCTTAATATTTAAGGGTTACCAGGGTCTTAATATGGTTGAAGGGATACTGGATATTCTTATTATTTAAGGGTTACAAGGGTTTTAATATGGTTGAAGGGATACTGGATATTCTTATTATTTAAGGGTTACAAGGGTTTTAATATGGTTGAAGGGTTACTGGATACTCTTATTATTTAAGGGTTACAAGGGTCTTAATATGGTTGAAGGGATACTGGATATTCTGATTATTTAAGGGTTACAAGGGTCTTAATATGGTTGAAGGGATACTGGATATTCTTATTATTTAAGGGTTACATGGTCTTAATATGGTTGAAGGGTTACTGGGTATTCTTATTATTTAAGGGTGACATGGTCTTAATTAATATGGTTCAAGGGTTACTGGATATTCTTATTATTTAAGGGTTACAAGGGTCTTGATATGGTTGAAGGGATACTGGGTATTCTTATTATTTAAGAGTTACAAGGGTCTTAATATGGTTGAAGGGTTACTGGATATTCTTATTATTTAAGGGTTACAAGGGTCTTGATATGGTTGAAGGGATACTGGATATTCTTATTATTTAAGGGTTACATGGTCTAAATATTATTCAAAGGTTACTGGATATTGATGTTATGTAAGGGTTACATGGTCTTAATGTTGTTTAAGGGTTACTGGATATTGATATTTTTTAAGGGTTTCAGGGTCTTCATGTTGTTTGAGAAACACAGGGGTCTTAGTATTATTTAAGGTTGCACGGTCTTTATAGTAAGGGTTACAGGGTCTTACTACTGTTTGAGAGCCATAAGGTCTTAGTATTATTAAAGGGTTACTTGGTCTTCATTATACATCAGTTAAGGGTTTCATTATCTGAAGTGACTGACGAATGTGTACTATGATGGTAGGAAGACATTCGTAGAAGGGTTACTGTTTTTTAATGTGCTTTCATTTAGAAACCTTTATCAAATGGGTTGCAGTATTCTTATTGAAGGGTTTAACATGCATTTGAAATAGGGTTTTCATACTGTGATGAGGGTTACAGAGATTTTTTGGGGACTAATAATATATTCTTATGTATATCAAGGTTATGTTTTTGTAGACCATGTGATATTGTGAAGATTACAGGATCTTGACATTTTAAGGGTACATGATCGTAATATTTATGAGGGTTACGGAGTCTAAAAATATTCAAGGGTTACAGGGTCTTAATAGTATTTAAAGGTTACACAAAAATAAAGGCTGTTTATAATTTATTGGAATATCATATTGCAATATATTTCTTTTCCCAATAGATTAAAACATTTATCATTTATAGTTATTTCATCTTTCAAAACTATAAAATTTATTTGCTATCTATCATTATTTCTCTTTCAAAAACTTTAAAGTGTGTATTATTCATCATTTCAACTTTCAAAAAATTTTAAGTACTTATAGTTTATCATTTCATCTTTCAAAAAATTTAAAGTATTTATTATTTATCATTTCATCTTTCAAAAATTTTAAAGTATTTATTATTTATCATCTCATCTTTCAAAAAATCGTAAATACTTATCATCTATTGTTACTTTCAAACGAAATTAAAACTATTCAATATCTACCATTATATCGTCTTTCAAAATAATTAAAACAATTTACCATCTATTATTATTTCCTATTATATAAAAGAATAACAACTTTATAATCTATGGTTATTTCATTTTTCAATTCAAATCTTTTTTTCTTTCCATTTTATTCTTTTTTCTGGAACAAAAATAGAATTACTTCATTTTCACTTGTGATTTCATCTTTCAATTCAAATCTTTTTATCTTTCCATTTTTTCTTTTTTTTTTCCAGGAACAAGAAGCCTGGAGCAGTCCAGCGGCCGCTGCCCACATGTAGTTTCCAGCACTTGATATTCAGGCCGGACGAATGTTCCAGGGCGTATTGGCTGGCGGTCCAGGTCTTCTTCCTGACTGGAATGGCAAAAAAGGAGACTTGGGCGTTCCATGGCATTCCACGCTAAGCCTGACATATCACTCCTGGAAATCCTTCCCCCACACCAACCGCCACCAGCCCTTTCCCCCCCCCCCACCCCACCCCCAACGCCACTTGGACTTGGTGCTTTTTGCTGGTTTCGTTGTCTGGACAGGATCCCCAAGACGTCTCCTAAAATTCTACTATCACCCGTTCCAGACTCCTCCCCTATCCTTCCAGACCCCTCCCCTACCTTCCAAACCCGCTCCCTCTTCCCTTCCACACACCTCCCCTGCCTTCAAGACCCTTCCTCCACCTTTTCAGACCCATTCCCAACCTTCCAAACCCCTCCCCTGACTTCCAGACCCCTCCCTCTCCCCTTCCAGACTTCTCCCTCTCCCCTTCCAGAAATCTCCCCTGCCTTCCAGACCCCTCCCTCCCTGCCTTCCAGACTCTTCTTCTACCTTCCAGACCTCTCCCCTGCCTTACAGACCCCTCCCCTGCTTCCAGACCCCTCCCTCTTCCCTTCCAGACTTCTCCCTCTTCCCTTCCAGAAACCACTCCTGCCTTCCAGACCCTTCCTCCTACCTTCCATACCCCTCCCTCTTCCCTCCCAAACCCGTCCCTATTCCCTTCCAGAAACCTCCCCTGCCCTCCAGACCCATCCCTTATAGTTCCAGACTCCTCCTCCTCCTCATCCTCCTCCTCCTCCTCCTCCTCCTCCTCCTCCTCCCCTCTCACACACCCTCCCTCTTCTCCCTCCCTTCCAGGCCGTTCAACCTCCATCCAAGATTCCTCCCCCTCACTTCCAGACTCCCCCCCCAAACCAACCCCCCTCGAAAGGACTTCCCCTCGCAGTAAGTTTTACTTGCGAATCGTATAATGTATTCCAAGCAGGTTTTTCTGTTTATTGAGGAAGTTTATCACAAAACCCCTCCTGTATCTGGGCTCAGATGAAGTCGCCATCTGTCACTGCTTGTGAAGGAGGATTTTATACATACATATATATATATATATATATATATATATATATATATATATATATATATGTTTGTATGTATGTATGTATGTATGTATAATGAACTAAACCCTTTGACATATATAGCTGAAGTACCAATTGAGTACTTTTAGCTTTTATCTGTGAAGGTTTTCGGTTCCAGTTTTTTAAAACCTCTAACTTTTAGTGAGTTTCACATCTCAAATTCTTCTTAATTAGTCAAAGAATTTATAAATAAATATAAATAATATATATATATATATATATATATCGACGGGAATAAGGAAAAAAAACTATGTAAGCCATTGATAATACCCACAAATATATTTTCATAAATTTACCCTCTCCCTCTCTATGTATGTGTCTAAATATCTGTCTATTCCTATGTATTCTATGAATCTTTACACAGTCTCTTCCTCTCAGCCCCCATCTCTCTCTCTCTCTCTCTCTCTCTCTCTCTCTCTCTCTCTCGTCTCTCTCTCTCTCTCTATTATGACCTGGGGTCTTACAACTGATAGGACTCGAAAGGGTACTTTCAGAGCATCAGTGGGTTGTCATGAAGTGTCACACCACAGCTTGGTGGGCTCGAACTGGCTCTACGAACACACAAAACGCAGTGTGCAACTCAGCCCGCACTACTGAGAGACTAAGCTGGGCTTTCTCTCCGCTAGCTTGTGGGTATGTGTTAGCATTTTGTCTCAAATTACTTGGAATCCACCTTTTGATCCAGACAGTTTTGGAGAAAGGGGTGGGGGGTGTGGAACGGAATGAGGCAGACAATTTTGGAAATGGTATGGGGCCGGGTTGGGCGTGGAATGACATTCCGTGCTTCATCGGCTAGAATTTGTGCACGAATTTCCGTATTTGGGTCACATTATCACCGACGACCTAAAAGATACGGCAGACATTGAACAGAGGCGTCGTAAACTATGTGCAGCTGGCAACATGATTGCAAGGAGGTTTGCCTTCTGCCACCGAGACGTGAAACTGCTGCTCTTCCGCTCGTACAGCTACAGTATCTATGGGTGTTCCCTCTGGACGAACTATACCCGAGAGACCATGAGAAGCATCACATTTGTGCACAATGACATTCTGAGACGCCTCACAAACACTCCCCGCTACCACTCCGCCACACAGATGTTCACAGAAAACCACCTGGACAATTTAAAAATCATTGTTAGGCGAACAGTGTCCAGTCTGGTAACCCGAGTGAGAAACAGCAGCAACTCGCTCATACAAAGCATCCTAAGGAGTGAAGCAAGAAGAAGATCTAAATTGTGGGAAAGATGGAAAAATGAGGCCTTTGTCCCTTAAAGGACTTAATCTCTGTATTGGCAAGATGTCATCTGCAGTTTTTGTCATTATTACATTTATTGCTGATATTTTAATTTTTCATTATTACTGTGATTCTCAAGTTAAAGTTATTTTACATTCAATTTTTGTATTTAGCCTTCTGGACCTGACTACTGTAACCACCTAAGGTCTCTAGTTGAAATTTAAGTTACATAATATGTGCACTAACTGTTATTACTCTCAATGCATTTTTTTTTCTCACCAATATTATTACTGTTATTACCAGTATTATGATTACTAGCTTTTAGACTACCTCAGCTATTTTGTGGATACGTGCCGAGTATTCAATTTCTTTTTCTTTTTTATCATGTTTCATGTATCTAGATTGTGTACGTTACTGTGTGTTTTTTTATTTTATATACTCAATGTATATGGCCCTGAGCTGATAAAGCATTTATTATTATTATTATTATTATTATATTATTATTATTATTATTATATTATTATTATTATTATTATTATTATTATTATTATTGATTCACTGGGATAATTCTGCTTTCAAAATAAACGATTAGTAATTCTTCATTATTCATTTCCATGATATTATTATTATTATTATTTTTTTTTTTTTTTTTTTTTTTTTTTTTTTTTTTTTTTTTTTTTTTTGTGCTCTACACAGTCCTCCAATTCGACTGGGTGATATTTATAGTGTGGGGTTCCGGGTTGCATCCTGCCTCCTTAGGAGTCCATCACTCTTCTACTATGTGTGCCGTTTCTAGGATCACACTCTTCTGCATGAGTCCTGGAGCTACTTCAGCCTCTAGTTTTTCTAGATTCCTTTTCAGGGATCTTGGGATCGTGCCTAGTGCTCCTATAATTATGGGTACGATTGTCCACTGGCATATCCCATATCCTTCTTTATTTCTATTTTCAGATCTTGATACTTATCCAATTTTTCCCTCTCTTTCTCTTCAACCTCTGGTGTCCCATGGTATTGCGACATCAATGAGTGATACTTTCTTCTTGTCTTTGTCAATCAACGTCACTTCTGGGTCTGTTTGCACGTATCACCCTATCCGTTCTGATACCATAGTCCCAGAGGATCTTTGCCTGATCGTTTTTCTATCACTCCTTCAGGTTGGTGCTCGTACCACTTATTACTGCAAGGTAGCTGTGTTCTTGCACAGGCTCCAGTGGAGGGCTTTTGCCACTGAAATTCATGCCTCTTTTTGTACTGGTTCTGTGCAAGTGCCGGGCATTATTAGTTATTATTATTATTATTATTATTATTATTATTATTATTATTATTATTATTATTATTATTATTATTATTAATTCACTGGGATAATTCTACTTTCAAAATAAACGATCAGTAGGTTCCTTCATTATTCATTTCCATAAATATTGATTATTATTATTATTATTATTATTATTATTATTATTATTATTATTATTATTATTATTATTATTATTATTATTATTATTATGATTGATAACATTGTTATTGATTCACTGGGATAATTCTGCTTTTAAAATGAAACGATTAGTAATTCTTCATTATTCCATTTTTCATAAATATTATGATTATATTTTTGATTATTATTATCATTGATTCACTGGGATAATAATTCTGTTTTTCAAATAAATAGCCACAAACGCTTCAGAATCAAATACATCTAAAACAAACGGTCAAATAATTAATGAAAGGAGAAACGCACAAACCTACTAGATAAAGGTACAAACAGCAACCACGGAGAAACAAACGGAATAACGAAAACGAACGAGGCAACAAACAAGAAGGGGGTAAAAAGTACAAGCGAATTGGCCTGTTCTGATGCAATTGCACGATTAAGGATTGCAAGCTGCAATAATTTCCCTCTCTCTCTTCTCTCTCTCTCTCTCTCTCTCTATCTATCTATCTATCTATCTATCTATATCTCTCTTTCTCGCTCAGTGCGTGTGTGTGTGTGTGTGTGTGTGTGAATTCTGCATCTCTATTCATGACCTAACTTTTGTCCCTTGTTTCCTACAATTTCTCTCTCTCGCTCTCTCTCTCTGTCTCTCTCTCTCTCTCTCTCAAGCATAATTGCAATAAAAAGTACTCTCTTTCTCCTCTCTCTCTTTCTCTCTCTCTAAACATTTCAACAAAACTGTCTCTCTCTCTCTCTCTTCTTCTCTCCTCTCTCTCTCTCTCTCTCTCTCAATCTCTCCTCTCTCTCTCTCTCAAGCATAATTGCAATAGAAATGTTCTCTCTCTCTCTCCTCTCTCTCTCTCTCCTCTCTCTCTCTCTCTCTCTCTCTCAAACATATTTGCAAAGGTACTCTCCCTTGCAAAAGAAAAAAAAATGCATGGAAAGTTATAGAACTAAAAAGTAAGATAGAAAAATGCAGAACAAAAGAGTATATCAAAAGAAAATGAAAAACGGGACTTGGAAGAAAAAACCCTATTAAGTATCAAGCAAAACCCCCAAACTATTATACTCATATGCGAAGAAGATGAATAAAAGAAGAATAGAAATATGCCCTCTGAGAATTGAAGGGAGATTAACGAATGAAAAAAGGAAATTTGCAACATACTGGCAGAACGATATAAGAGAGAATTCACCCTAGAACTATAGATAATGAGATAATGATATAGAAGTAAGGGACGAAAATAGTGAATATTTAGCTGACATAGAAATTAATGAAGCTGATATTGTGCAGGCAATTAATGAAATTAAAAATGGAGCTGCTGCAGGGCCTGATGGAGTCCCTGCTATTTTTGTTAAAGAAAGTAGTTCATTCTATCGCAAAGCCACTTGCAATATTATAAGACAAAGTGATAGATACAGGCAAGATTTATGATGAGCACAAATTAGCATATATCACCCAACTTTCAAAAAGTGGATCAAGACTAGAGGCAAGTAATTATAGGCCTGTGAGTCTAACATCACATATTATGGAAGTGTATGAAAGGGTAATGATTTGAAAAATATTATGAAACATTTATAAAAAATAATTTGTTTAATATAGGACAACACGTTTCGTACCCTGAAAAAGTACACACAAACCCAACTGTTAGTCCACCGTGAGAAGATATTCAGAAATAAAATGAAAAGCGGAAATGAACAGATGTGGTTTATCTAGACTTTGCAAAAGCTTTTGACAAAGTAGACCATAATATATTAGCGAAGAAAAGTAGAAAATACAATATCGTAGAGAAATAAAGTAGGAAGATGGTTAAAAGAATTTTTACACAACAGAAAACAGATAGTTATTGCAAACGATGAGAAATCGGATGAAACCAAGGTAATATCCGGTGTGCCACAAGGTACGGTGTTAGCTGCAATACTGTTTGTTATTATGATGAAGACATAGACAGTAATGTTAAGGATTCGGTAGTGAGTAGTTTCGCAGATGACACAAGAATAAGTAAAGAAATTTATTCTTGTGATGAAGATAGGAACGCTCTACAAAGAGACCTTAACAAAGTATATGATTAGACAGAGGTAAATAGGATGGTATTTAACTCTGATAAAAGTTTGAATCAATAAATTATGGAGACAGAGAAGGAAAGCTATGATGCACTATAGGGGACCTAATAATGAGACAATCACAAATAAGGAAGCAGTTAAAGACCTTGGTGTGATGATGAATAGGAACATGTTATGCAATGATCAAATAGCAATTCTTTTGGCAAAATGTAAAGCAAATGGGAATGTTGTTACGGCACTTCAAAACAAGAAAAGCTGAACACATGATATGCTTTTATAAAACATATGTTTTTCGAAGTCTAATTGAATATTGCAATATGATATGGTACCCACAACTATCAAAAGGATATTTGCACAAATAGAGAGTGTACAAAGGTCCTTTACAGCTAGAATAGAAAAGAAGTTAAGGACTTGACTACTGGGAAAGACTACAATCCTTAAAATTATATAGT
Organism: Macrobrachium nipponense; assembly: GCF_015104395.2. NCBI lineage: Eukaryota > Metazoa > Arthropoda > Malacostraca > Decapoda > Palaemonidae > Macrobrachium > Macrobrachium nipponense. Next base: position 75,704,513 of record NC_087216.1, on the reverse strand, counting down.
CTAGAAAGGAGAAGAGAACGCTACATGATAATTCAGGCATGGAAAACAGATAGAAGGAATAACAGAAAATATCATGGAACTAAAAATATCAGAAAGAGCAAGCAGAGGTAGATTAATAGTGGCCCAAAAACTATACCAGGAAAAAATAAGGCAAAGCACACAGGACATTAATCCACTACGCACCAGCATCGATAATGCAGCGTCTATTCAATGTGTTGCCAGCTCATCTGAGGAATATATCAGGAGTGAGCGTAGATGTTAAGAATAAGCTCGACAAATATCTAAAACTGCATCCAGACCATCCAAGATTGGAAGATGCAAAATATACCGGAAGATGTACTATCAACTCTCTGGTAGACATTAGAGATGCCTCATACTGAGGGACCTGGGGCAACCCGAACGAACTGTAAGGTCTGTAAGTAAGGTCTTTCGATGATTTCTGGCAGAATTTAATTTCCTTGATACCCACACACAAGTAATTTGAATGTTACACAGCTGAATGTCAATAACTTATTTTAATAATTATAATAATGATAATAATAATAATAATAATAATAATAATAATAATAATAATAATAATTATAATAATAACGATAATCAACGAGAGAGAGAGAGAGAGAGAGAGAGAGAGAGAGAGAGAGAGAGAGTTTGTTATCAATATTCTCTTCATTATGGACCGTAAGGTCATAAAAGATGGATAAAGAGAGTTACGCTTAATTTGGAACCCGTTATCTGATAGAGAGAGAGAGAGAGAGAGAGAGAGAGAGAGAGAGAGAGAGAGACTTTATGGTCGATATATTTTCATTAGAGCCCTTTCTTTTATTGAGAGAAAGAGAGAGAGAGAGAGAGATTTACAAAGCACATGAATAGGCCAAGTTATTTGACTGATATCTTCAACCAACCTCGAATATTAATTAAAAATTAATATTGATATCAGCGGAAACAAACCTTTGCTATTAATTCACCGTTATTCACCGGGATTATTCAACAGACGTTCAGTAATTCAACATTATTCATTTGTATAATTCAAGTCAACTTTTGACAGAAGAATCAATATCGATATTTGGCAAAAGGCGACAGAATCCAAGACGCCTGCCTTGGGCCTTTGCCAAATTATGAATTATATTGGTCTTTTGACGGACAAATAAAATCTAATGAGGGTTTGTGAGTTATAGTGTTTCTCTCTCTCTCTCTCTCTCTCTCTCTCTCTCTCTCTCTCTGGTCATTTTATTTTTTCCTTGTTTTATCTCACTTTCTCTTTGTATATCTCTCCTCTTCCATGACCTACCTCTTCTCTCTCTCTCTCTCTCTCTCTCTCTCTCTCTCTCTCTCTCTCTCTCTCCATCTTCTTTTTTCCTTGTTTTAACTCACTTTCTCTTTGTATATCTCTCGTCTTCCATGACCTCTCTCTCTCTCTCTCTCTCTCTCTCTCTCTCTCTCTCTCTCTCTCTCTCTCTCTCTCTTCCTTTTTTTTCTATCTCTCTCTCCGTCTTGTGTTTTCCTTGTTTAACTCGCTTTCTCTTTGTATATCTCTCCTCTTCCATGACCTACCTCCTCTCTCTCTCTCTCTCTCTCTCTCTCTCTCTCTCTCTCTCTCTCCAGAAGAAAGACTGTCTTCTAACGAGAATGAATTGGTCGTAATATCTCTCTGTCTCTCTGTCTGTTTACCTGTTTTATGTGTCTCTATCGCACACAAAGGCGCGTCCTGTCTAGCCTTTTCTTTAAAGTTTATCATTTGTTTTTCTTTATTCCTTTGTTTATTTTTTCTTCCTCTATTTCGTTATCTACGAACGAAGCAAACACGAGAAGTGTGGTTGCAAATGACAATATAAATAAAAACAAAAACACGAATAAATTCAGTAATATTTTCAACTATTACTGGTGACATTTCCCAGACAGCCATACTGATGATACCACTTCTGTTAGGATATTGCTACTGTTTACAAAGGCGAAGTCTAGATTAATAATGATCAGGATAATATTCATTATCATGTGAATGATAAGGATTTTCTCGAGATATATGAGTAACGAATTATTGTGTGGTGAATGTCAACATAATAATAATAATAATAATAATAATAATAATAATAATAATAATAATAATAATAATAATAATAATAATAATAATAATAATAATAATAATAATAATAGGATCAAAACGAAATGGTAATACTAATGATAATAAATTATTGTTATAATGAATTTCACAATAATAATAAATAATAATAATAATAATGATAATAATAATAATAATAATAATAATAATAATAATAATAATAATAATAATAATAATAACATACAAAAAGGCAAAGTAACGAGAACTGAAGGGATAAAGCTACCAGATGGGAGCAACATCAAACATATAGATGAGACAGGATACAAATACCTGGGAATAATGGAAGGAGGGGATATAAAACACCAAGAGATGAAGGACACGATCAGGAAAGAATATATGCAGAGACTCAAGGCGATACTCAAGTCAAAACTCAATGCCGGAAATATGATAAAAGCCATAAACACATGGGCAGTGCCAGTAATCAGATACAGCTCAGGAATAGTGGAATGGACGAAGGCAGAACTCCGCAGCATAGATCAGAAAACCAGGAAACATATGACAATACACAAAGCACTACACCCAAGAGCAAATACGGACAGACTATACATTACACGAAAGGAAGGAGGGAGAGGACTACTAAGTTTAGAGGACTGCGTCAACATCGAAAACAGAGCACTGGGGCAATATCTGAAAACCAGTGAAGACGAGTGGCTAAAGAGTGCATTGGAAGAAGGACTAATAAAAGTAGGACGAAGACCCAGAAAATATACAGAGACAGGAGAAAGACAGACAGAACAGAGGACTGGCACAACAAACCAATGCACGGACAATACATGAGACAGACTAAAGAACTAGCCAGCGATGACAATTGGCAATGGCTACAGGGGGGAGAGCTACAGAAGGAAACTGAAGGAATGATAACAGCGGCACAAGATCAGGCCTTAAGAACCAGATATGTTCAAAGAACGATAGACGGAAATAACATCTCTCCCATATGTAGGAAGTGCAATACGAAAAATGAAACCATAAACCACATAGCAAGTGAATGCCCGGCACTTGCACAGAACCAGTACAAAAAGAGGCATGATTCAGTGGCAAAAGCCCTCCACTGGAGCCTGTGCAAGAATATCAGCTACCTTGCAGTAATAAGTGGTACGGAGCACCAACCTGAAGGAGTGTAGGAAAACGACCAGCAAAGATCCTATGGGACTATGGTATCAGAACGGATAGGGTGATACGTGCAAACAGACCAAACATGACGTTGATTGACAAAGTCAAGAAGAAAGTATCACTCATTGATGTCGCAATACCACGGGACACCAGAGTTGAAGAGAAAGAGAGGGAAAAAAATGGATAAGTATCAAGATCTGAAAATAGAACAATAAGAAAGGATATGGGATATGCCAGTGGAAATCGTACCCATAATCATAGGAGCACTAGGCACGATCCCAAGATCCCTGAAAAGGAATCTAGAAAAACTAGACGCTGAAGTAGCTCCAGGACTCATGCAGAAGAGTGTGATCCTAGAAACGGCACACATAGTAAGAAAAGTGATGGACTCCTAAGGAGGCAGGATGCAACCCGGAATCCCACACTATAAATACCACCCAGTCGAATTGGAGGACTGTGATAGAGAGAAAAAAAAAAAAAAAAAATAATAATAATAATAATAATAATAATAATAATAATAATAATAATAATAATAATAATAATAATAATAATAATAATAATAATAACCAGATATGTTCAAAGTACGATAGACGGAAATAACATCTCTCCCATATGTAGGAAGTGCAATACGAAAAATGAAAACCATAAACCACCATAGCAAGTGAATGCCCGGCACTTGCACAGAACCAGTACAAAAAGAGGCATGATTCAGTGGCAAAAGCCCTCCACTGGAGCCTGTGCAAGAAACATCAGCTACCTTGCAGTAATAAGTGGTACGAGCACCAACCTGAGGGAGTGATCAGAAAACGATCAGGCAAAGATCCTCTGGGACTATGGTATCAGAACGGATAGGGTGATACGTGCAAACAGACCAGACGTGACGTTGATTGACAAAGTCAAGAAGAAAGTATCACTCATTGATGTCGCAATACCATGGGACACCAGAGTTGAAGAGAAAGAGAGGGAAAAAATGGATAAGTATCAAGATCTGAAAAATAGAAATAAGAAGGATATGGGATATGCCAGTGGAAAGTCGTACCCATAATCATAGGAGCACTAGGCACGATCCCAAGATCCCTGAAAAGGAATCTAGAAAAAACTAGAGGCTGAAGTAGCTCTCCAGGTCTCATGCAGAAAGAGTGTGATCCTAGAAACGGCACACATAGTAAGAAAAGTGGATGGACTCCTAAGGAGGCAGGATGCAACCCGGAACCTCCCACATAAATACCACCCCCAGTCGAATTGGAGGACTGTGATAGAGCAAAAAAAAAAAAAAAAAAAAAAAATAATAATAATAATAATAATAATTGGTATGGAATAAAATTCACGATTATATAGGGAAATTATATTATTAAATAAAATAAATATGAATACTATCTAAAGTATTTGTGAATTTTGACTGAATAACAATTTTTCATTAGATTGTGAATTACCTACCAATAATAATAATAATAATAATAATAATAATAATAATAATAATAATAATAATAATAATTAATAATAATAATAATAATAATAATAACTTACATTTACAGAGTTTCATTTATAGATCTTGAAATTAAGTACAGCCAGGCCACCGTGAGATCTCCTAAGATAGACACACACACTTTTACAGGTCATTTTGTGATTCCAAATTCGTCTTCATTCCTTCAGTGTTGTCTAGAGCCTAATGGCACTCCCGCGAAATTAGATGCCATTTGTCTCCATTGCCCTATATTTCCGGACCACTCGCGCAAAATTGGAAACAGATCGGTTTTTTGTATGCCATGTTACTCAGATTAGCTTAGGGTTTTTTTTTATAGTGTTTTTCTACATATTCCTTTTCAAGAATGGGGTGTATCGATAAATGAAACTGTTACAGTTCAGTTAATTATATTACATGTCTGGAGCCTAATGGCACTCCTGCGATATAGTTGCCATTTGTCTCCATTGTCCTATTTCCAGAACGCGCCCCCAAAAATGGGAACAGATTGGTTTTATAGTATGTCATGTTACTAAAATTAGTTCAGGTTTTATTTTCACAGTTTTTTCTTTAAATTCTCTCCCGGATTGAGGTTTAACAATAAACAAACCTGATCAGCAACTTGATTTATTACGATTGCATGAAAAAATCATTGTAAACTCTTATTGATCTGAAGCTTATTACGTAATACATATGTATCTAGTAACAATCTCTTTAAAAACCTGGTTATTTTTTATTTCATTTCTTCGGAATAATTATTATTACAATTCTACGGAGTCTCATCTAGTGCAAATGCAGTAATAATTAGATTAATTAAATATTCTTGGAGTATTTTTCGGGACTTTCTACTCAAGACACTTTTCCAGATTAAGAACTAAAAGAAGTTTTTTGTCATTATCTATATTTCTTACCGAGACTTTGGCCTTTTTCTGTTTTATTTACCCATGGAAAAGCCTGTCTCTATTTACACATTTACACTACGATATTAGCTTCTAATTATAAGTGTCACTGAATAATAATATTTTATCTTGGAAGACAGACAACTAAAAGTAGCCCCATATCTAAAATAAATATTTAATTTTTAAGGGAACGTACTCAAAAAAAGACTGAAATATACTTATAAAAAAAAATGGCTACTTTTATATACCAGTTTTCACACAAAAAAAATAAATAAAAAATGTACCAAGGTACGAAACTCTCAGTCACCGCCCATAAAACTCTCAGCCAAGCTCGGTAGTGACTTGTGTTCCTGGCACATATATCTTCGCCAGACGCACGATCATGTATAACTTTAACCTAGAATAAAATTCAAGAACTAGTGAGGCCAGAGCGCTGCAATTTGGTACGTTTGATGATTGGAGGGTGGATGATCAACATACCAATCTTCAGCCCTTTAGCCTCAGAGGTTTTTAAGATCTGAGGGCGGACAGAATAAGGGGCATATCATTTGACGCTGGGTTCCCACTCCCATCGGCCTTTGAGGGGATAACTCCTCCTTCAGCGCTCTCCCACATTACCTATAACACAAAAAAAAATATATTTATTTTTTAGAGCAGTAAAAGTTTTTCGTATTTCGAAATAAAATCGAATCGAATCATAGGATAAACAAAACAAAAATGTCGTTTATTGCGTCGTATTTTATTCCCCTGAATTCTATTTTTTCTTTTTTCTTTTTTTTTGTAAATTCGTCCGTTGTCAATCTTCCAATATATTCCAGTTTTCCATAAATTGGAAATCAAATGGCGATCATGGAATATCTCGCTTTTATTTATTTTTCTCCCCATTTTTCTTTTTACAGATTCCATATCAAAAGTACTGGAAATATATGACAGAATTTTATGTTTCATATGTTGATTCTGTTTAAATTCGTCGTTGGATATTTGTTGATTGCTTCATATCAGTAATATATAATATACATATATATATATATATATATATATATATATATATATATATATATATATATATATATAATTTAATCCACCCTCTAAGTCCACTAATGATCCCCCTCGTATGATATTCCGTTTAGATGCTCTATCTTTTATTTAGAGCCATTCTCTCTCTCTCTTCTCATCTCTCTGTATCAATTTCCATACCTTCATTTCCTGCAGCTTCTTACTTTCTCTCCCTCACTCACATTGTTTCCTTCTCTCTCTCTCTCTCTCTCTCTCCTTCGCCTCCCTATTGTCACTTTTATGACGATACATGAGTGTCGTATCTCACCCCTCTCTCCCTCTACCTCTTCCATTTCCTTTTATCAAAACAGAAAACGTGAAATATGAGGATAACCACATGAGAGAGGGAGAGTGGGATAGACAGATAGACAGACAGACAGACGGACGGCAGAAGTTCAGAGAGAGAGAGAGAGAGAGAGAGAGAGGGAGGGGGAGAGGGGGGGGAGAATGGAGAAATGAAGATATAGATATTGGGAAGAGAGACAGAGAGAGGGAGAGATAGGGCAAAAGAAATGAGAGAGAACTTGTTGAAATAAGGATATAGACAGAGAGAGAGAGAGAGAGAGAGAGAGAAAATGGAGAAATGAAGATACAGACATAGGAGAGAGACAGAGAGAGAGCGAGAGAACTTGTTGAAATGAAGATAGAGACAGAAGAGAGAGAGAAAGAGAGAGAGAGATAGAGAGAGAATGAAGAAATGAACATACAGACAAAGGGTAGAGAGACAGAGAGAGAGAGAGAGAGAGAGAGAGAGAGCGAAATAAATAAGAGAGAAATTGTTGAAATGAAGATAGAGACAGAAATGAGAGAGAGAGAGAGACCTTACAGACCTTACAGACCTTACATCTTGTTCGGGTTGCCCCAGGTCCCTCAGTGTGAGGCACCTCTAATGTCTACCAGAGAGTTGCTAGTACATCTTCCGGTATATTTGCATCTTCCAATCTTGGATGGTCTGGGATGCAGTTTAGATATTTGTCGAGCTTATTCTTAAACACATCTACGCTCACTCCTGATATATTCCTCAGATGAGCTGGCAACACATTGAATAGACGGCTGCATTATCGATGCTGGTGCGTAGTGGATTAATGTCCTGTGTGCTTTCCTTATTTTTCCTGTATAGTTTTGGGCACTATTAATCTACCTCTGCTTGCTCTCTGATATTTTAGTCCATGATATTTTCTGCTATTCCTTCTATCTGTTTCCATGCATGAATTATCATGTAGCGTTCTCTTCTCCTTTCTAGACTATATAATTTTAAGAATTGTAGTCTTTCCCAGTAGTCAAGGTCTTTAACTTCTTCTATTCTAGCTGTAAAGGACCTTTGTACACTCTCTATTTGTGCAATATCCTTTTGATAGTGTGGGTACCATATCATATTGCAATATTCAAGTGGACTACGAACATATGTTTTATAAAGCATAATCAGGTGTTCAGCTTTTCTTGTTTTGAAGTGCCGTAACAACATTCCCATTTTTGCTTTACATTTTGCCAACAGAGTTGCTATTTGATCATTGCATAACATGTTCCTATTCATCATCACACCAAGGTCTTTAACTGCTTCCTTATTTGTTTTGTGATTGTCTCATTATTAGGTCCCTTATATGCATATAGCTTTCTTTCTCTGTCTCCATAATTTATTGATTCAAATTTATCAGAGTTAAATACCATCCCATTTACCTCTGCCCAATCATATACTTTGTTAAGGTCTCTTTGTAGAGCGTTCCTATCTTCATCACAAGTAATTTCTCTACTTATTCTTGTGTCATCTGCGAAACTACTCACTACCGAATCCTTAACATTATTGTCTATGTCTTCAATCATAATATAACAAACAGTATTGCAGCTAACACCGTACCTTGCGGCACACCGGATATTACCTTGGCTTCATCCGATTTCTCGTGTTTGCAATAACTATCTGTTTTCTGTTGTGTAAAATTCTTTTAACCATCTCCTACTTTATCCACGATATTGTGTTTTCTAATTTTCTTTTTTCGCTAATATTATTATGGTCTACTTTATCAAAAGCTTTTGCAAAGTCTAAATAAACCACATCTGTTTTCATTTCCGCTTTTCATATTTTTGAAATATGTTCTCACGGTGGACTACAGGTTGGGTTTGTGTACTTTTTCCGGGTACGAAACCATGTTGTCCTTTATTACTTACAAATTATTTTTTATTAAATTGTTTTCATAATATTTTTCTTCATTACCCTTTCATACACTTTCATAATATGTGATGTTAGACTCAGGCCTATAATTACTTGCCTCTAGTCTAGATCCACTTTGAAAGTAGGGGTAATATATGCTAATTTGTGCTCATCATAAATCTTGCCTGTATCTACACTTTGTCTTAATAATATTGCAAGTGCTTTGCGATAGAATTGAACTACTTTCTTTAACAAAATAGCAGGAATTCCATCAGGCCCTGCAGCAGCTCCATTTTTAATTTCATTAATAGCCTGCACAATATCAGCTTCATTAATATCTATGTCAGCTAAATATTCACTATTTTCATCCCTTACTTCTATATCATTATCTTCATTATCTATTCTAGGGGTGAATTCTCTCTTATATCGTTCTGCCAGTATGTTGCAAATTCCTTTTTTTCATTCGTTAATCTCCCTTCAATTCTTAGAGGGCCTATTTCTATTCTTCTTTTATTCATCTTCTTCGCATATGAGTATAATAGTTTGGGATTTTGCTTGATATTTAATAGGGTTTTTCTTCCAAGTCCCGTTTTTCATTTTCTTTTGATTGTATAATCTTTTGTTCTGCATTTTCTATCTTACTTTTTTAGTTCTATAACTTTCCATGCATTTTTTTTTTTTGCTACCCTTTTTTGAACCTTTTTTCCACTTTCTGATTTTCTGGAACAAGATCCTTCTGTCTCTTGGTATGCATGACTGATGTTTTACTTTTCTTCTTCGGTATATATTTATCCACTATTTTCTCTAATATTTTATATAATATCTCCGTATTTCACCTTTATGTCATCACTTACGAAAATATTATCCCAATCTTTGTTTAATTCTTCATTTATTTCTGACCATTTTATATTTTTACTGTAGAAGTTGTATTTTCATATCCTTCCCACTTTTTCATTTCTTGCTTATCTCTGTTTTCACTTGCTGTTGGAATGGACTGTTAATTCTAGACATTATGGTCTGAAATACTCGCATTATAAACTATTATTTCTTTAACATAATTCATCTCGTTCACAAATACTAGGTCTAAAGTATTTTCCTTTCTTGTTGGCAGGTGATTTATTTGTTGAATGTTGTATTCTAGTAGCATATCTAATAGCTTTTCGAATTGCCTCTTATCTTCTGCACTACTATTACTCTCTTTTTTATATGTATAAGTACATCCCAATCTCCTATTCGTTCTTTCCAGTCTACGAAAGGAAAGTTGAAGTCTCCAGATAGGAGAATAGTCCAGTCCTTGTGATTTTCTACATATATCATCCAATTTTTCTATTATTAAGTCAAACTCTTTAGTATTAGGAGGTCTATATATTACTATGTTCATTAATTTTTCAGATTCAAATTCTACCGCTATTAGTTCACATTCTGAGTTACTATATTTCTCATATATTTTTCCTTATTTTTTGTCTTTCCCATATATTGCGGTTCCCCCTTGATTCCTATTTTTTCTATCTGATCTATAAGTTTGAAACCCTTTTATTTGATCATCATTCCAGTCTCTTGGGAATACCAGGTTTCACTTATATTCATTATATCTATTTTCTTTTCAATTTGGGTTAGTTCTTCTAAGTACTCTATTTTTCTTTTGAGTTACTCGTAACTAAACCCTGCGCATTCATCACTATGATGGTTTGCGTGTTTTCCTCCTTCATTTAATATTGGTAAAATAAAAGGATTTTCCCATGTCTCTTTCCTGTTCTGGTATGTTGTTCTTTTTTTCATTTCCAGAAATTTCTGACATTAAAAAATCCAACTTTTCCATAATATTTGTTTTCTTCCTTCATCATAATTATTCATTTTGTGTCTGAATCTGCAATTTTCTCCATATCTGCAATATCCCCTTGCATAATAAAAACATTTATTATCTCTTGAGTAGAATCTTGGAGCTGATGCATTGAAATTTTTTGCTGGCAACCTCTTTGCATATCTCGTTGATGGCTTGCTTTTTTCTTTTACCAGATATTCTTCATTCCTCTTTATTTGTTTCTTATTTGGATTTTATTTTTATTGCTGATTGGTTATTTATTTGATTATTTTTCATGGCTACAGGGTGCTATATTTACATTTTTGTCGAACTTACATCCTTTTCCTTCTTTTAGGTTTTTGCATTTTTTTGGATGTAGATCTCTGCAATCTCCTCATATCCATCTAAGTATGCACATTTACCATATATTTCATAGTTGTGACATACCTTAGGATGTTTGTAGTAACATTTTTCTCCATATCAGCAATTCCCTCTTTCAAAAGGTTGCAGACTTTGTCTTTTTTGTATATTTTTTTCCTCTTTCCCGTCATTGTGTAGATCTGGGTAGAGCCTCTTCGGCATTTTCTTTTGTGCTGTCCAATCGTAATTTATTTCTTCGTAGGTATGCTGCTTTATAGCCTCATATGTAGTATTCAATGAGTATCTCTGCATCCATACTTTTATCTTGTTCTTTGTTTTCCTTATCTTTTTCTGTCATTTTCAGTTTTGTTTACTTCTCTTACGTTTTCCTCTTTCTTCTTCTTCTTCTTCGTTCTTCCTCTTCTTCTTCTTCTTCATCCTCAACTATTTGTACATTCAATCTTGATTTAATAACATTGTCTATCCATGGTAGACATGTTGAGCAAAAAATTCTTGTGTCTTTTCTCATATCTTGCATTACCTCAGCAACACTGTGGATGGGTCGGAATGTTGCATGCAGCACATTTTCTGATTAGGTTTTGTGGATAACTATGCTATAACCACACCTTACCACAGTTTTACATGCTTTTGGCATTCTTTTTCCTATGCATCAATTACGATATTCACAAGGTTCACTTTATTCATTTTCTTTGTCGGAATATGTTGGTTTATGTAATATTTTTCTTTATGAGTCTCTTGACCACTTGGATTTTATTTGGAACTTCTTCAATTATTTTCAAGATGTTTTCATTTGATTTGTTCCAGTTTGAAGGAGAGAGAGAGAGATAGAGAGAGAAAATGGGAGTAAAAGAAGATACAGAATAGAGGAGAGAGACAGAGAAAGAGAGAGATGATAAAAGAAATAATAGAAAAATTTTTGAAATGAAGATGGAGAGAGAGAGAGAGAGAGATTTGTAGAAATGAAGATACAGACAGACGAGAGAGAGAGAGAGAGAGAGAGAAAAGTGAGATATTCAAAACGATTTAAGATGAAAAACAGTACCACACAGATTCAAAGGAAGAGAGAGAGAGAGAGAGAGAGAGAGGATGATACTCAAATCGATTTAAAATGAAACACTAATACACTCAAAAGAGAGTAAAGACAAACACTCACATATTCAAAGAAATAAACTGAGAGAGAGAGAGAGAGAGAGAGAGAGAGAGAGAGAGAGAGAGAGAGAGAGAGAATCTCCTGCACCCACTCCATAACACCAGTTACCTAGCGGACAAAATCATATTTTCCTGTTAGAAGTCTAATATAGGTAACCTATTGTAAACAGAGAACCTCTCACTCTCTAACAATCCCTCCGTAACAACTCGTATACCTCAAGAACGAAACGATGCCATCTTTTTTTTAAAGTGCTTGCACGCGGCCCCCCTCTACTTTTTTTTTTTTTTTTTTTTCTTTTTTTTTTTTTTTTTTACCCCTGACCATTTTTCCAATGTTTACACTGTAACAGAGTTCCCGCAATATCTCGCCTTATCTCGCTATATCTCGAATTTTTCCCTTGAGTTTTCTTGAGTTTTCTTGAACGAATTTCCCAATTGGGGCTCTCTGGACTTTCTTTTTTTTATTTTCGGTGAGGTATATATGTATGTATATAAAGGTTCCCCTTCTGTCTTGCTGGGTAAAATGGCTGGGTTTTGGATATTCTTGGTTTGGACGTATTTGCAAGGAGGGGTTCTCTCTCTCTCTCTCTCTCTCTCTCTCTCTCTCTCTCTCTCTCTCTTGCCTTTTTCACTGACTGTGTGAGCTGTTGTAATTTCTTAAAATCATTTTGAACTCTCTCTCTCTCTCTCTTCTCTCTCTCTCTCTCTCTCTCTATCTCTCCTAAACATATATATATATATATATATATATACATATATATATATATAAAATACATACACACACACACATGAGGGACGAAATTATTATCAACTAAAAATTATTCCCTTTCGGTACATATATGAAAATATATCAATTCCGAGGTAGGGCGAATTAGATATTAAAGGCATTTGTAGCTCGAATGATTTATAAGAATCACGGTGATGTGATAATTATTCATATATAGATATTTATATATAGATACATATGTATATATATATATATATATATTATATATATATATATATATATATATATATATATATACACAAAACTCTCTCATCCATTCTCTACCTACCAAAAAATCTGACAACCACATGGCCAATCAACCAGAAAAAAAAAATAACCTTATATTTAGTCTCGTCATTTCTATAGGCCCCTATAGGCCTACTATTTGATCTTTGGTTAGCGGACATTTTCTCCTTTATTCTGACAGTTATTATCGTTTCTTAGTCCTTGTTTATTATCGTTTGTAATTAGTGTTTGTTTATTACTTTCTTTGCTTTCTCTTTTTTTGTTTTTTTTGCTTTAATTGTTCATATAAGTTTTTATCAATACCATCAAATTGTTTTTA